>NC_041407.2:72724454-73024454 GCF_900747795.2 Erpetoichthys calabaricus
TAGCAATGCAGATGTAACTTTTTCTGTTTCATTCACGTTGCCTTTTTCATTTTTGACCCTATTCATGGAAATTTTATGAAAAATATCTTGCTTGTAAAATTAGAGCTACTACTTGTTTTCTTGATTCTATGCCTATGTATTTAGTTCATTTATGTATCTCTTCCCTAAGCTTGTAGCTGAAACTGCCATTGAATAACTCATCTCTAACTGTTTTGTTCCATTTGAATAGCGATCATTCCTCTTCTTAAAAAGACTGGACTTGATCCTAAAGATTTCATAAATTAAACACCAATCTTTAATCTTTTCTTTTCTTGCCAAGCTACTACAGTGTTTAACAGCCAGCCAAGTATAGCTCAAATGGCTTAATCATTTCTGTGGAGAGTTCCAACCTGGATCTCATGCAAAAAACAGCACAGAAACAGCTGCACCGGCACTGAATTGCCTGCCTTTAAATAGCCTCTGGACTTAACAGCTACCTTCAATACATTTAGTCACAATATACTCTTGAAATGCGTGGATGCTTTCTTGAGTTTATGATTTACCTATCAAACAGACAGTGGTTTGTCTTCATTGGAACATTTAGGTCAACTTCTGATTCTTATGGTTTGGTGTTGAATTTACAGTATTTGTTGTTTAACATTGTCACGCATGAATGTCTGGGGACAACTTTCCTCACTCTAATGTGGTAAGCATTACTACCCCGGGATAAGAGGGGGCACTGAAGTTAAAACGATCTTTGCAGCCAAGAAAAAAACACCCAAGAAGGATGACCGACCCTCACCCTACCACCCAAGAAAACTCCCGTCCTTCCAGTCTCCACCCTGTAAAACCGGCCTGTTCCCGGAAGGTGGCTTCAGATACTATACTTACTAGAGCATTGCAACTCTTGCAGCTAAAATTACTTCTTTTGTTTTGAGCTTTTTTTGTTGATATTAAATGGGGCTACCAGAATGGTACTCCAAGTTTAATTTGTTTCTTCAACTTGTCTGTCTGCCTGGCCACCTCTTACAACATATGTTTTCTCTTTACCAAGTTAATAATAATAATTAAATTTATATTTTCATGTATTGTCATATATTACATACTGGTTGTTTGAGTTATTGTTTAAATGAAAGTTTTTAAACTTAATAGTGAGAAAAAAGTGTCTCTCATTGCCACTCCAAACATTCTCAGGAAGATTGAAAGTTTCATGCCATCTATCCCTTGATTTTATTACATCTTCTTCAACAAAACTACTTTCTTTAGTTGCAAACCATACATCCTCAATGAAAAATATTTCCTGACGGAGAACTCTCCAATATGTCCATCAGCTGAGACATAACTGAAAACTGTTATTTACAATAAAAAAAAAAAAAGCATCAGCTCATTCCTACTTTTCTGCACAAAATAAAACACACATGAAGCACTTGGCTTACGTGTTTTCATCTTTGTTAGCACAGAGCCTTGAAAAGTTACAGTTTTCTCAAAATACAGAAAATGTTATAGATTCCTTATCATACGGTCAAGGGTAGTTTTCAAAGGGAATCAAAAGTTGCACGAATTATGTAAAATACACATAATTCTACTTAGCCTTTGAGCTATCCCAGAATGCACTGCACTGTTGTTCAGCTTGGCAAGACTTGAAGGCTAAGGCCTATTTCCTGAGATCTGTCAGTTGAAAAGGTTACAATATTACCCTCTACAAATCCTTTTGTCATTGATCCCGCAATTCCCAGTGTCCCTGATGTCACGACCAATGTACAGTTTGTTGTTGTTTTATATTAATATACTCTTTCCAGCTTATCCTGCACTTCTTCATTGTTTAAAAGAGATGCAGAAGAGATCTGCTACTGTTATAGGAGATGATTTTTCAAAATTATTCTTGTTAGATATCTGTTAAATGAATATTACCTTGTTCAAGTATTATGCTAAGACCCGTTGCTATGAAATTACTTCCTCATCATCTTCATGTACTTGTTTATTTTCTATTCTGCATGACTAACAACACATAAATTACTTTGTTTCAGAACCTTATATCCAGTTTGCATCACTATCTGGTACAACTGTTAGCACAGAATTTGACTTAAATGCTGTTTGTTTTGAATGTTCTTATGACTAATGCTAAATCTGATTTATATCATGAATTTCTGCTGTACCTGCTATGAAACAGTTCTCCTCTGGGTAGACACCCTGTGACCACATGTTGTCTAGCCTTGTGCATTGAAGAACATAGAAGCTGAATGAGCTAAAGAATCTTTTTAGTGACAACTGTGTTCACAGGAAACTCTGTGACCCTCCAGAAATGTAGTTGCATTTGGAAAGACCTTTCAGTTTTATGGATTGATGTTCCCCTTATTAAGGTTTTGCTGAAATTGTATTTTTAATTAATTTGAAATAGTGATCTTTCATATTTAACTCTATGTTCATGTTCAGTGCAATCTCCATCAGAATTTAAGGTGTTTTCACAACTAGTTCATTTTGGATTTCCCCAGTAGGCTGCATACACGTTCACAAAGAACACCTTGAACAAGTAACATTCAGTCAGGTCAAACTTAGAACCTCTTTATCTTACATATGATTGTATAACAGTTGTAAAAAAAGGTTTAAATTCACTTGAGAAATGGTAGGCCAAACCACATGCAGAGCTGGTGAGAAACAAATGCCCTTTATGACTGATATCTAAACCATCTGTTCTGCACCACAAGAGTGATGTGTGCAGATCGGTATCCTGTCAATTATTATTATACTTTGGGCACGATGCGGACACTTTAGACACTTTAACTTTGACAAATATTTACAGGCCTAAATATAGCAGACATGTAATTTGAGATAAACTATGAAAAGCTGACATTCATACAGTAGCCTATTGGAGAGTAACTTTGCAGCATTGGACTGTGATGTTTGCTGATGACATTGTGATCTGCAGCGAGAGTAGAGAGCAGGTTGAGGAGACCCTGAAGAGGTGGAGATATGCTCTAGAGTAGGGAGGAATGAAGGTCAGTAGGAACAAGACAGAACACATGTATGTGAATGAGAGGGAGATCAGTGGAATGGTGAGGATGCAGGGAGTAGAGCTGGCGAAGGTAGATGAGTTTAAATACTGGGGATCAACAGTAAAGAGTAATGGGGATTGTGGAAGAGAGGTGAAAAAGAGAGTGCAGGCAGGGTGGAATGGGTGGAGAAGAGTGTCAGGAGTAATTTGTGACAGACAGATATCAGCAAGAGTGAATGGGAAAATCTACAGGACGGTAGTGAGACCAGCTATGTTATATGGGCCAGAGACGGTGGCACTGACCAAAAAACAGGAGACAGAGCTGCAGGTGACAGAGTTAAAGATGCTAAGATTTGCATTGGGTGAGGACATCAAAGGGTCAGCGCAGGTTGGAAGGTTTGGAGACAAAGTCAGAGAGGCGAGATTGTGTTGGTTTGGACATGTGCAGAGGAGAGATGATGAGTGTATTGGGAGAAGGATATTAAAGATAGAGCTGCCAGGAAAGAGGAAAGAAGGAAAGCCTAAGAGAAGGTTTATGGATGTGGTGAGAGAAAACATGCAGGTGATGGGTATGACAGAGCAAGATGTAGAGGACAGAAAGATATGGAACAAGATGATCCGCTGTGGCAACCTCTAATGGGAGCAGCCGAAAGAAAAAAAAGAAGATGTTCACTGCCTAAATGAAACTGAAGCACATCTCTGTATAATATCATCAAAGCCTGCCATCTTTTGTAAAGTTGCTTAGATAAACGTATCCTTTCTGTAGAGTTCAAAACAACATATCATTTTCATGTACTCTTCTAGTTATATGCCTTCTACTCACAGAGCTGTTTTTGGTAAAAAAAAAACAAAAACACACACACACACAATAATTGCAAATACAGTGGTGCACACTGGTGCATCTCTGGTATACACTTTATGATAATTTCTGTCCAATGAATGAAGTCCCCAACATGCCTGTGGAGTGTTTATTGTTCTTTCTGGTTCAGCTGAAAGTTTGCTGTGTGAAACATAATTGAACTGGGGATTGAAATAAAGTAATATCTCCTGATTCAGCACAAAGTGTGGTCATGTGAAGAATGACAGTTCCACAGAATAAATGTTGGGGTGCAAACCCGTTCGTCCCTCTTTACTTCAATGTCTTTTAATATAAAACAAAAAGTAATAGAAAATACCTTAATAAAATAGCCTCTCTTGGGCTCACCATAACAGTGCTTCTCTCTCTCTCTTGTTCCTTTTCCAGCCAGGGAGCTCTATCTTGCAGGGTGCTCAGTCAGCTAAATGACACCTCCTTCTGGCCAAATTGGAATTTATGGGCTGGAGACTGAAAGGGGCGGGGTCAGTTGCCCTCAACTTGGAGTCTTCTCAGCACTCTGGATGGAAAGAGTGAGGATGTGATTAGCGCCAGTGCCCCCTCTTGTCCCGGAGGAGTAGTACATACCTCAGGCAAGCCCAGAAGGCGATCCTCTGACACACATGCATGACAAAATCGAATGGATTAGGAGTGTGAAAAAGCCTTTAATTGTCACACAATGCATGTTTTTACACAGTGATGCCTTGCTGATCAGTTTTTTACTTGTGTCAGAAGTCTTTACATTGAAATATGTGTAGGACTTACAGTTAATTTTATTTTAGAAATGTACTTGAAATCTTCACGAAAATGACTTGGTGATTCATTGTTCTGCAACTTTGTATTTTAATATGGTAAAGGGGCTGTCAAGCGTTAAATCTTTTAATTCAGGTTTTTTCATTTTTACTACTGTTTTTTGCGTGCAATAGGTTTTAGGCATACTAAGTATAATTATATGTAAATTTCTGTTTTCTTCTTTAAATATTAAAGTTACATTTATATTGTATAATTTATAAGCTAATTTAAAACAAAAAAGTTAGAACAGAAGCTGTAAAACAGTGCAGGTTGCAAGGAGTAGACTCAAACCAGATCAAATACATTTTAGATTCTTGCACTCAGCAGTGCTGTAACAGCCGCTAGCTTGCTGCCTTTTCTCCACGCTTTATCTTGGTACAGATTAAGTCAAAGATGGTCTCCAGAGAACTGGTGGATGGCAAACACTGAAACTTGTTTAATGTATCAGCTCAGTGCTTTCTGCTTCATGTAGTGAAAGGTTCAATGTAATGATCACCTGATTAAACAGGTAACCCTCAAGCCTTTCTTTCATATCGTGATTTACAGTGGGGCTTATTTGCTCAGATTGAATCCTGCTGCTAAAGCACATTGATTTTTAGTACTGTTAACAAGCTGCCGGCATTTTCCTGAAGCCTGGCAGACACTGCAAGCCTTCAACATTCTGATACACCTTTAAAAAAAAGAGAAAACTACAGAAACTGTGTTGTGTACACACATATTTGTAATGAAAATAGCCAAGAAGGTAAATTCAAGAAGGTAAAACATTCTAATTAAAATGGGGGGGTGGGGGATGAGCTTGTAGCGTATCCCTCAGACACAACACGCATGCAGGATCTTTGTCAACGTATCTAATCAAAAGGTTTTCTTTAGGATGTTGTCACTTTCACACTTTGTAGGAGTTGTGCAGTCCGAGTGAAGTAAACTTCTGCAGTGCAGTAAATGCAGTGATTGATATGCTACATTTTCTAAGATCATTAAATATTGGAAATCTGAAAAATGTTATAATTAAACAGTACAAACTTCTGTTACAAGTGTTTATATGGACAATAACAAAAAAAAAATCAAACTAGGAAACACATATTTGATCTTAATTATTTGATGGATTCAGCAGCATATTGACATAGTCAGTGGCTCAAACAGGAATATGCACTGGACATCATATGCATAGGCAGCATCTGTGGGAGGGTAAAGGGGCAACTGACCCTTAATCTGATTTTTTTTTTCTTTGAGAGCACAAATTAATTTCACAAGCAATTCAAATCTGATATGACTATGTACCGATATCTATGTTAAATCTGCAAAATTAATAAAAGTTTATTCATCAGGCAAAAGTGGCCTAGTAGACAACCCTGAATACCAATGGCATACTTACTGCTTATTTGCTGACTTCATTTACAATGCCTTATGTTTACAAATTCATGAGTTCTCAAGTGTTCAAAGATGCTTTGAGTAGAATCGCCATTGTCAAATATGTTCATAGAAACCATGAGGAAATGAAAGTGGCAGGAAAAAGATGGTGAGAATGGGTGGGAACAAATGAGAATGGGTAGGAACAAGATGGTGTAGGGGTTTAAACACAAAATAGTGGTGCAATGGTCCAGGTTGGCTTGATGGTCCAGGTTGGCTCCACGGTCGTTGACAGCTTACGGACTTGGAACCATTGATAACATGTCCAAGGATGAGCCGGGCAAATGAGG
Organism: Erpetoichthys calabaricus; assembly: GCF_900747795.2. Classification (NCBI taxonomy): domain Eukaryota; kingdom Metazoa; phylum Chordata; class Cladistia; order Polypteriformes; family Polypteridae; genus Erpetoichthys; species Erpetoichthys calabaricus. Next base: position 72,730,768 of record NC_041407.2, read on the forward strand.
ACACACATAGCCAAGAGGTGGTGAAAAGTGATTTTATTTCAAACTGAGTTTCAAGACCCCCCCTGTGCAAAATAGTGCAGTGCTCCCAAACAGTCAACTAATAAATAAACTACGATAAAAACAAGTGTTTGGATGTAGGGTAAAATCAATAAAAAGCAATAAATAATCAAAAAAATGAAGTCAAAATCCACTCCAGGGACTGTCTTTTACTACAAATAGGAGCTTGCTGCTTCCCTTTACATCTGACATCCCTGCTACTCCCCGTTAAGGTCTGTTCAGCAACAGGTGATGTCTGCCAAAAAGTGATTTCAGCAGTCATCTAGCCTTAAGGCAGGAGCCTAACCAAAGCTGTTGGTCGCCTCTTCCCCTGAAGTGTTCAGCCTATTGGGTCCACTGCTCCTCCACCTGCCCTCACCCAATGCAGCACAAACTTCTATACGATCTTGCTTGTATGCCCTTCTCTCTTAATCGCTGATTGCTTCCTTCTTATTCCCTTATTTTTTCCTTCCTTCCTGTTATCTGCTCAGCCAGCTTTTCATACCTTTCAGGGGTGCACTGGTGCTAATTTACAACCTCTGGAAAATTGACAAGGCAATCAACCGAACCTTATGTGTCTGCAAATTACTGCACAAGTGGCTAACCGCCCCACCAACCCTCAGAGGTGCCCCGATATGCTACCGTCCACACACCTGCACCCTATTGAAGCCTTAGTGCTCCTTTATTTATTTTAAATCCCGCAATGCCACAAGCCCCACTATACAATTTCAGAATTTTGAGGGGCACATTTGATTATGGCAACATCTGACTGCACAACTCAGTGGAAAGAAATAGATGTGTGAAGCATGTCATATCATAAAATACATAGAAATTGGGCTATATTAGCATGTTTTCTTATTTTGTTTTTCCCCTAATTTCTCTAAAAAAGATACAATCTGTTCTACAGTATATATATGTTCAATTCAAGATAGTGTACTTTCTAAAGATTTTGTATTTTATGTGTTCTCTTTTTGATCTTCATGATTATTTCCTTTTATTATTATTTTTTTTTCTAAGACCTATTTTCATATAATCGTAATGACTCATTTGATCCCATAATATAAAATATTTCTGATCAGTGCTTATTAGTTTGATTTTTTTAGACTTCATTGAACCTAAAACTGTATTATGCACTCTTATTTTCCCAGCTTATTTTTATTTTTGTATGTTATAATGTGTTATACTTAATAAGCATTTTTTGTATATTTAATCAGCAGTTGTTTGAGCCAGTTTAGAGTTATCTGTCAACCTAAAATGCACGTCTTCATGATGTGTTATCTGTCAAGCTAACTTGCACGTCTTCATGATGTGGGTGGAAAACCATAGTACTTGAAGAAATATTCACCTACACACTGTCATGAACAGAAAAACTGTTCTGAATATAATTAGCTATAGAGAGCCCAAAACAAATAAAAAATGTGGGGCCAGAAAATTTAAGAGGTCCAAACTGCCTGAATAGGGAGCTAAACAGCAGGCTGGCATACAGTTCCCAAAAGAGCTTAGTTCACCCTTTAACTATACGAAGTGTGCCTACTTGTCACGTATAGACTAACCATTAATGTGTACAAATACCATAGCACTAAAAGCAAAACACAGAATGACAAAAAGAGACTTGCTTAAAAAAACAAAAATAAACAGCAGGGTTCTCTGAAGGGGAAGGAGCCTGAGCTAGTGCGCGAAGTTGAGAGGTTTCCGGCTAGATATAGTCGGACTCACCTCGATGCACAGCTAGGACTCTGGAACCAATCTCCTTGAGAGGGGCTGGACTCTGTACCACTCTGGAGTTGCCCCCGGTGAGAGGCGCAGAGCAGGTGTGGGTATACTTATTGCCCCCCAACTTGGAGCCTGTACATTGGGGTTTACCCCAGTAGACGAGAGGGTAGCCTCCCTTCGTCTTCGGGTGGGGGGACGGGTCCTAACTGTTGTTTGTGCTTATGCACCGAACAGCAGTTCGGAGTACCCACCCTTTTTGGAGTCCCTGGAGGGGGTGCTAGAAGACATACCTTCTGGGGACTCCCTCGTTCTGCTGGGAGACTTCAATGCTCATGTGGGCAATGACAGTGAGACCTGGAAGGGCGTGATTGGGAGGAATGGCCCCCCCGATCTAAACCCGAGCGGTGTTTTGTTATTGGACTTCTGTGCTCGTCACGGATTGTCCATAACGAACACCATGTTCAAGCATAGGGGTGTTCATATGTGCACTTGGCACCAGGACACCCTAGGCCTCAGTTCGATGATTGACTTTGTGGTCGTGTCGTCGGACTTGCGGCCACATGTCTTGGACACTCGGGTGAAGAGAGGGGCGGAGCTGTCAACTGATCACCACCTGGTGGTGAGTTGGCTTCGATGGTGGGGGAGGATGCCGGTCAGGCGTGGTAGGCCCAAACGTGTTGTGAGGGTCTGCTGGGAACGTCTGGTAGAGCCCCCTGTCAGAAGTAGCTTCAACTCCCACCTCCGGCAGAACTTCGACCACATCCCGAGGGAGGTGGGGGACATTGAGTCCGAATGGGCCATGTTCCGTGCCTCTATTGTTGAGGCAGCTGACCAGAGCTGTGGCCGTAAGGTGGTCGGTGCCTGTCGTGGCGGCAATCCCCGAACCCGTTGGTGGACACCGGCGGTGAAGGATGCCGTCAAGCTGAAGAAGCAGTCCTACAGGACCCCTTTTGTCCTGTGGGACCCTGGAGGCAGCTGATAGGTACCGGCAGGCCAAGCGGAATGCGGCTTTGGTGGTTGCTGAGGCAAAAACTCGGGCGTGGGAGGAGTTTGGGGAGGCCATGGAGAACGACTTTCGGATGGCTTCGAGGAGATTCTGGTCCACCATCCGGCGTCTCAGGAAGGGGAAGCAGTGCAGTGTCAACACTGTATATGGTGGGGATGGTGCGCTGCTGACCTCGACTCGGGATGTTGTGGGTCGGTGGGGGGAGTACTTCGAAGACTTCCTCAATCCCATTAACATGCCTTCCAATGAGGAAGCAGAGCCTGGGGACTCAGAGGTGGGCTCACCCATCTCTGGGACTGAGGTCACCGAGGTGGTCAAAAAACTCCTTGGTCGCAGGGCCCCGGGGGTGGATGAGATACGCCCGGAGTTCCTCAAGGCTCTGGATGTTGTAGGACTGTCTTGGTTGACACGCCTCTGCAACATCGCATGGACATCAGGGACAGTGCCTCTGGATTGGCAGACCGGGGTGGTGGTCCCCCCTCTTTAAGAAGGGGGATCGGAGGGTGTGTTCCAACTACAGAGGGATCACACTCCTCAGCCTCCCTGGAAAAGTCTATTCTGGGGTCCTGGAGAGGAGGGTCCGTCGGATAGTCGAGCCTCGGATTCAGGAGGAACAGTGTGGTTTTCGTCCTGGTTGCGGAACAGTGGACCAGCTCTATACCCTTAGCAGGGTCCTGGAGGGTGCATGGGAGTTTGCCCAACCAGTCTACATGTGTTTTTGTGGACTTGGAAAAGGCATTCGACCGTGTCCCTCGGGGAATCCTGTGGGGGGTACTCCGAGAGTATGGGGGTACCGGCCCCCTTGATAAGGGCTGTTCGGTCCCCTGTACGATCGGTGCCAGAGCTTGGTCCGCATTGCCGGCAGTAAGTCGAACCCGTTTCCAGTGAGAGTTGGACTCCGCCAGGGCTGCCCTTTGTCACCTATTCTGTTCATAACTTTTATGGACAGAATTTCTAGGCGCAGCCAGGGCGTTGAGGGGGTCCGGTTTGGTGGGCTCAGGATTGAGTCACTGCTTTTTGCAGATGATGTTGTCCTGTTTGCTTCATCAGGCCGTGATCTTCAGCTCTCTCTGGATCGGTTCGCAGCCGAGTGTGAAGCGGCTGGGATGAGAATCAGCACCTCCAAATCCGAGACCATGGTCCTCAGCCGGAAAAGGGTGGAGTGCCCTCTCAGGGTTGGCAGCGAGATCCTACCCCAAGTGGAGGAGTTCAAGTATCTCGGGGTCTTGTTCACGAGTGAGGGAAGAATGGAGCGTGAGATCGACAGGCAGATCGGTGCGGCGTCCGCAGTGATGCGGGCTCTGCATCGGTCTGTCATGGTGAAAAAGGAGCTGAGCCGCAAGGTGAAGCTCTCAATTTACCAGTCGATCTATGTTCCTACCCTCACCTATGGTCATGAGCTATGGGTAGTGACCGAAAGAACGAGATCGCGAATACAAGCGGCTGAAATGAGTTTCCTCCGCAGGGTGTCTGGGCTTTCCCTTAAAGATAGGGTGAGAAGCTCAGTCATCCGGGAGGGGCTCAGAGTAGAGCCGCTGCTCCTCCGCATCGAGAGGAGTCAGATGAGGTGGCTCGGGTATCTGATCAGGATGCCTCCTGGACGCCTCCCTGGTGAGGTGTTCCGGGCACGTCTAACCGGGAGGAGGCCCCGGGGAAGACCCAGGACACGCTGGAGGGACTATGTCTCTCGACTGGCCAGGGAACGCCTTGGGATTCTCCCGGAAGAGCTAGAAGAAGTGGCCGGGGAGAGGGAAGTCTGGGCATCTCTGCTCAAGCTGCTTCCCCCGCGACCCAACCTCGGATAAGCGGGAGACAATGGATGGATGGATGGAAGGGTTCAAAATACAAAGAAAGTTATGTGTATGAGCAAATAGAAAATGGACATCAAAAAAAGAGAGTCTGGCTTTTCCCAAATGACTAGAAGAGCTGACAGTGTCTTTCCATTTTACAGGCCTGCTTTTACATTTTGGGAAAACTGGCCCCTGAAACTATTAATCAATTAATTAATTAATTAATTAATTTAGCACTTTTCTACCTACTAAAAGCACTCTACATTGACAGTGGTGAGCCACTTTGACCATTGCCCTTGTGCTGCATCCACCTGGATTATAGAAGGCATCCATTTTTGCATCAGTACCCACACCACACACTAGGTATTAGGTGGTGAATGGAAGATAGTTAGCCAGTTAGAGATAGAGGATATTTAGAGGGTCAGAATGGAACACCCTCATCTTTTTGAAAGATGACAAGGGTTCTTTTATGACCAAAGAGAGTTTCAACTCATCCAAAGGATGACACCACATGATGGCACAATATGACCATGTCCAAATGACATTATAAGCTGATCATGTAGTTCAAGCCCCAGTGAAGTCACTGTTATGAAATGGTGTCTCAAACATGGTGAAGATGGGTAAAGACCTCCAAAAAAATCACAAAAGCAGGCCAGGACCTTAACTGCCATCCCAGAAGATTCTCACTCAGTCCAGCATCTCCCAAAAACAGCAGGCTTCATCCTGGCTAGACCCCACTATGGGGGAGCTGTTTAACAATGTTCAGAAAATACTTTGTGTCTCAAAATGCCTCACAAGAGAGAGAAGCCAAGTGAAATCTCCAATGTGTGTCCTAAAAGGTAACCAAGAATCATTGTGAACTAAGGATATTTATTTTTAAAAAAGAACACAAAAAAACACTTAGGAGGCAAACATATTTGCTAAAACAATAGTTACCTAAAAGGCAATGTGAACCAAACATAAACAAAAAAAACTCAAGAAACTGGCAAAAGCACATAAATAGCTAAACTCACAAATTCTCCAGTAGACTTCAATGAAAACTGATGCATGTGCTCCTGTCTCCTGAGACACTGAACCCCTCTCCCTGATGATGTCCCCTCTGGCTGATTCTGTCTTTTATTCTTTTATATCTTAGATATATGATAGAATAATAGCGGGATATGGGTGGCCTTCTGGGCTGTGGGACCCCAGAGTTTTTTTCTCCAGTGGAGTTTTTTTCCCCCGACTATCTGATCCCTAGTATATAGTAATTAGTTCATTTGATTGTTGTTGGTCTTTGTTTCCCCTTGTTACCATTTGTAAAGCACCTTGAATTACTGTATACTTTGTATTGGAAGGCACTATAAAAATAAATGTTGTTGCTGTTCTGAGCTTTAAATTGCCATAGGGTCATTTAAAGAAACAGTACAATATTACAAACATAAATTACATAAACATAGGAACAATAATAATTACAAAATAACAAAACAACAATAAAAGATAAAATAAACATGAATTCAGACTGTTATACAACAGTCACTCTGGAACAATGCAAAGTCGTCAGCCAAACAATACAAAATAAAAAATAAACAAAAATAAAGTCCAAGAAGCATAACACCAGACAATATGCCCAATCCATTAAAAATGTGAGACACAAAGTATATAAACCAAACGCAATAATATCACAGGCAAGGCAAATATCATAGTCCAATGTTAATCAATTACTGTTGGATTCATTCATATTTAAAATAAGCCTGGTGTGTTAAAAAAAAAACAAAGATGAGAATTAAAATAAACCCATTTTGTCAAAAAAAAAAAGTTTTTAGTTAGATTCTCTAGACACAACTCATCTTATCATTGGCAACATCTAATGTAAAATATAACAGGGCAGTGGAAGAAGAATCTAAATTTTCCTGAATTCTAGGGAGATTACAATACAATACAATACAATTTATTTTTGTGTAGCCCAAAATCATACAAGACGTGCTGCAATGGCCTTTAACAGGCCTTGCCTTTTGACAGCCTCCTAGCCTTGACTCTCTAAGAAGACTTGAAAGAATTCCCAAAAAAAAGGTAAAAATGGAAGAAACCTTGGTAAAGGCAGTTCAAAGAGAGACCGTTCCCCAGGTAGGTTGGGCATGCAGTGGGTGTCAAAAAAAGGAGGTAAATACAACACAATGCACAGAACAGAACACGAGTAATCCTCAATACAATAGTGCAATAGAAATATTACAAGAACAGAACAGAATTCAACAGTAGATGATATCACATAATATGATTTGGATTTGTTCAGAGTCTTGGAGACCTCGGCCATCAAGCTGTCTCCCCCTATTGACCATTCCACAGCTGAAACAGCACTGGGCCAGCCAATCTGATGAAAGGACCTCTCTACCTGATGATACCTGTGATCCTCCATCAGAGATGACTTTACCTTAGGCAGTGCAAAACAACTTGGCAGTAGGGCAGTGGCACCAAGTGCCACATTTGAGTACCAAGAAGAGAAACAGAATAGGTGAGGATTAGTAACAGTAGACCTTGGCAGCAACAAAGTTTCTGTACAAAACCTTTTTGTGCCAACATCACTGGTTATATATCTTGGACATTACACTGTGTAAATACTCCAGTATACCCTGCCCATTTTTGGTAAATTTGTACCTTGTTTGATTGGTGTGAAATTGCTCTTGAATTTCCAATGTTAAATGACTTGATGCAATATTAATCAAATGCCCCTGCCCTTGGCCCTACACTCTCTTAACACCTTTCATTTTTTCCCCATTTGCAGCACCATACCTTGCACACTAATTAATTGCTTTATGCCAAGCTCTGATGGCAGCATTAATTATTATGTATCCAACTTCTCTGCTTTTAGAGGTCGTGAAAAGAAATGGTGTGCTTTACACTAGAAGTTAGAAATGTATGTGTTTTTGTCCTATCCAGAAGGAAACTGTAGCTTCCCTTGATCATGTTGGACAATGCCACCAAACCACAAACATAGCGGTGGTGGCAAGCAGCAGAGCCAACCAATGATGCAGGTGCTGAAAGATTATCACAACAAAAGAAGCCTAATCGTCTATGTAGAGCACTGACATAAAGGCAATAGATTTTGTTTTTGTTGTACAGAAATCTGAGGTGCACGTGGCACTGCTGTGTCTGATGGAGAACCTGTGAGGAACATTCAGCTTTTGAGGTATATTGGTGAAGTTGACAGCTGGAATAGAACAGCAGCTCTAAATGATGTGCCAAGTCTCTTTTAAAGTATTTCAAGTGCACTTCTTTTTTTAACTTGTTTACTGCCTGAAGACATTTAAGAATTGTGCCTACCATGGAATAAAGTGTGTTAGTTGCTCAGCTGTGTTTTTATTTTACAATCAGATACCCACATACTGAAAAATTTAAAAGAATGAGAGTTCACATAAGAAAATTTAATAAAAAATGCATTAAGAAGGGTCAGTAAATGCATGAATGGACAGAAGGTAAATCAGCTTTGAGCATAGTTGCTGTGAGCAAGACTCAATGAGATTCTCTGAGAAGCAAAGAAAATCTGGTCTGTTGCTCACTTTGCAAACACTTACTAACCAATTAAATCGTGCTCCTTGCGAGTTATAGCACAAACTTTGATCTCTACCTTTGGCTCTACTTGATGACCCTGTACAAAGGAAAGACATTGTAGATTCTTTGAAATTTTTGATGCAGTGTTTTTCTGTTCAACATATTTTACGCTACTGTGTTTAGCTGAGCCACTGCCACAGCGCCATGCCAAGGAGAGAATGATGAAGGCTTGTTTTGAATTAATAAGAAACAAGAGGGGGAAAAAATGGAATCACTATAAGCTCCCCAATTTGGGATGTTCGTAAGAAATATAGTGATTTACTTCACGAGGTAGAAGTACATAATAAACAAGAAGAGTTTCATCAGAAATTTGAACTATTTAAATTTAAATGTTTAAATATTCTCAATTATAACAGAAATTTATTATTTTCCACCCTCTCATAGATGTCCACAGAGAGCTAGATCCCTAGTAAAAGGTCAAAAGTAACATCATATTCATAATCACTGGCCTTCAAATAGTCTAAAATTATACCCCAAATGCTAATGTTTGAAGCTTGTCAGTATTAACCTTCTGGGATGCCTCTTAGGAGGCTAGGACCACCATAAAAAATCAAAAATAACATAATCGTAATCAACAATCTTGAACCAGCATAAAGTGACACTCCACATGACGTTATTACCGTTTCCCATTTTGTGAAAAGGAGTAAATGACCCCTCAAATCCTCTTAAGGGATGATACAACTGTGGTCGTTGGATGTGGCATGGACAACTTCAAGTCCTTGTGATAATTTTTGCTGAAGACACCTCTTGGTTTACTTTTTTATCATAAGGATGTAATTTCCTTCACAAAGTATGGTCCAAAAATGGCCTAAAAATTAGGGTTTTAGATCTAGAGGACCAAAAATAGGGGGGAGACTGAAAAAAGGTTCAATGTCTTGCATAACTAGACATCAAGATGAGTTGAACGATGTACCATATGTGGGGGTTTCCTAGTAATAGTGAGACAAGAGGCTCCGGGCAAAAAAAAAAATTAAAGTGGAACACAAAATCAATACATCAGACATCTTTGTCATGTAACAGAGCTCACTATAACAGATTGTTAATTCAAAGCATCACCAAAGACAAATGTCACACTCTCTGTTATGCGGATAGTGATGTCAGAAAGTGGGTGGGGCTTGGAGTCATAGCCAGCATGGAGCACAATGGGCAGCAGGAATACGTCTTGACTTCTGAGCTGGGGGGAATTTTCAGTTCTGAAGGAGAATATGACATACAACTGTCTATTTTAGTCATAAAGAACAATATACAAAACCATTTGGAGGAAGAACTACAGGAGATATTCTAAAAAATGATGCACTAATGTGTTCTGTATTGTTGTTTTCTTATTAGAATAAGTGCTGAATTTTGGATCTTCCCTTAATAACAGTTTTTCAGCTTGCAAAGATGTAAATGAAAGAGAAAATATGACAAATGATTTACAGTATATTGCTTGAAATAATATTGATCCTTCTAACCCATACCATGTACATTTTAAAAAAAGCAATGAGCATGTAAAAGGAAACCCATTAAAGCGGACATTAGTATAAAGGACTCTAATAAGGAGGGCTCTCTACTGTATTTGTCAAAGTTAAGTTGGTAAGTCAGCAGAAGATGAGGAAGCAGCGTACTTTGAACAGATCTGTCTTAACCCCAAGGAAAATTAATTTGAAACAAAATCTAAAGGGCAATAATGTTCACAGCAGTACCTGTGAAAAATGGAATCACAACCCATGTTTTTTTTTTTTTTTTTAATCAGCAAAATGACGGAAGGGATTTTATTAGAAGGAAAACAACAAGAACTCATTCTGCATTGTTTTAAATGAACACATTATTCTGTATTTACATCCATCTACTCATTCATTCATCATCAAATCTGGTTAATCCTCTTACATTGCAATGGAAAATTTGATAAGGTATTCCACAAATGAATAATTCCTGAGAAGGCAGAGGGCATGATGCAGTGCAGAGTCCTGGGTTCAAATTCCAGCTCAGTCACTACAGTGTAGAGTTTGTATATTTGTCCTTCTGGTTTTCCTCACACAATTCAAAGATGTGAAGTTTAGTTGTTTGTTTACTGTGTGCAAGTGTGAGAGGGTATGCCAGCGGATTGGACCCTGCTTTGCATGCAATGCTGCTGCTCCTTTTCACTTTGAACTAAATTACGTCAATGCGTTAAACAAATCAATGGTATGACATTAAATCACAAGTCCAGAACTCGACTGCATTGACAGCAAACTGCTAAGCCCAACGCACTTCACATTGTTCTATAAAGTACGCAACATCATTCTTTCTAGAAATGAAATCAATTAAAAGTAAAAGTTGCCTGTAAGAAAACCACTCAAGTAGAAGTTTTAAGTGTTTAATATTAAATGTAGCCTACTCGTGTATCAAATTTCAAAATAACTGTAGGATTTCTCGCTGTTTTATGTATAGTAAAGAACTTTTTCAAACTTAAAATAATTCCGTCTACCTTTGTTTTTGTTGTGAGTCGTATCACCAGTGACATTCAGCCCAAGCGGACAACTTAATAATTGTATCCTAATTCAGTTGGGTAGGCACTAACAAGTAAAGCGCGGTGTAGTGCGTCAGTGGCTCAGAAAAAGTAGCCGTTTTAATTAAATAGTTGGACGCGCTTGCGCAGGGGAGTGGAGAAGGTGAGAGCGAGAGATTTGCTGAGAAAACAGCTCGTCTCCCGGTTGGCGCGAGGTGGAAGAGCCGATCATGCGTTGCCTTGCCGACACATGCGGGCGTTCTGATTGCCTAATCAGCCGGTAGTGGCAATCAGGCGATCGCACCTGCAACCGCCCTTCAGCATATAAAAGGGAAGCGCAAGGGCTCAGAGGAAAACCACACGCATCAGAGTGCAGGAGAAAGAAAGGAAGAAAGGAAGAAAGAAAGAAAGAAAGAAAGAAAGCGAGCGAGCGAGCGAGCGAGCGAGCTGGAGGGAGAAGGCAGGCAGCTGGGAGGAAAGCCTCTAGAGAGGGGTGTGTGGTTGGAATGAGTCACTCTGGTTGGCTATTTACTTATTTATTTAAAGAGGTTCTGATAAAAAAAATCCTACTGGAGACAAATAAGGTTCTATCATTCTTATTCATTATATAAAAAATAAGTGTTTCCTGGCACCAAATAGTATCCTTATTTTTGTTCAAATAACACAGAACTGATAGAATTAGTTTAAATATGTCATTCAAACAAATCCTAGTAAAACATTGCCCTTCAGTAAGTCAACTTTAATAAGCCACGTTATCAGGACTTCATCTCGTCTAGTTTCCCGTTCATAGATCTGGCCTGTTGGGTTTTCTTTTGCTTTTCCAGCTAGTTCACAAATTGTTTTGGACCTGTGATGCCCAATGTAACGTAAGAAAACTTGTGAATAGGTGAATGAACCACAAGATGTGAATGCACAAGTGTACCTCACTGCAGCTCAGCTCTGTCCTGTTCAGTAGGCTGCCATGAGTGTCTGAACACAATCATCAGTCAAGAAAATAAGTGAAACTGTTATGTGTCACCAACATTCAGTCCTGCCCCGTTGTGTGGGCTGTGGCACGGTGTACTGCTTAGATGTCCAGGCGTTAGCATCAGCAGTGTGCATTGGAAAACCATCCCAGATTTTTCCTATTTTCAAACTTTCCTAAAGTTGGGGAAGCCTGTATTTTAGATAATCATCTTCTGAATAAGACATTGTGCATATTTGTGTAGCCGTCAAGTCGGTATAAGTATTGTGTTCTGTTATTTAAGAAACACCACTTTGTGCTATATGGTGAAATATGTCATGTTTATATTTTTAAGGACTTCATAAACGTTAATACATGCAGGGGGTAAATCTTCAAACATGTTCTGCCTATCAAAATGAGAAGGTTATACGCAGAGGTGTCACCTGAACCGGACTGCCGTGGACTGTTTTGGATTTCTGTTGCCTTTTCTTGGGGGGGGGGGGGGGGGGGAATTATTCCAGTCTTGGGCACAAAGCTGTCTGTCAATCGGAACATCTTTTTGTGTTACATGCACTTTTATTGCTTATTAAATGAGGAATGTGTCTACTCTTGCTTTATTACTCAATTAAATTTGTAGGTCACTGCTTTGTAATTAAATAAGTATGTTCTGGTTTATTTCTGCTGTATTTTAGTGCAAAGTTAATAAAACGTCTAGACAATGCTATGTGTTTCATTGATTTAACTTACACCTACTACATAGCAACAATGAAAGCTGTGTTATGAAGACATTATTAACTAACAGTGCAGGCTAACACAAAATGAAATGGTGTGATCTACACACAATAAATGCAATTGTAAAAATGGGTGGCAAAGCAAGTGAGGATAAGAATAAGGTGCCAAATAAAAATCTGAACAAAAGACTCGAACAATCTTTTTCATCTTACACCAACGAATTGGAAAAAAAAACCCAACAAAAAACAACCTGAGTAGTTTACAGAATGGCTGAGGCCTACTCCAAATGATCAGCATTTAGTGATGTATACAATTTGCCCTTCTGTAATTAGCATAAAACATGAAGACAGAGGGGCAACTGCGACAAACACAAATGTTTGGGAGAGATCTTCTACTGGCAGCAAGAGATAACATGAAGTACACATGGAAAAGAAAGTTAGGCAAATAAAAGTTGAGTAATGAATCTCTCTAGTTTTAGTATCCACAGTAATTTTTGTATTTTCAATAAAGTTAAATTGCATAAAAAACTCAGTCACTTTAGTCTTACACTTCATTACTTAAGTATAGTTAGGTGTACTGCTCAGAGAAATGTAAATGACCCACTGCAAAATTTGCAAAACTAGCTATTTTACTTTTTAGTTTTAGATTAAATCATTTGAAATCCTGTTTAAATTGTGTTTTTATATTTCATTTAGTCTTTGTTGAAAGGATCCCACAAGAAATGAACCAGGCAGCAAATGCAGCAGTTGTCTCTGTGACAGGAAATAAGTCAACACCATGTTCAAGGAAATCCTAAAGTTTTATTTAATTTACCTTTTTTTATAAAGGCCGCAAAACTCTTCTATTTATCTTAACTTTATCTTTTTCGGGGCAGATAATGCAGAGAGGATGTCCTTATATTGATGTCTCCTGTCTTTATGTGCATAAGTTTATTTAATTTCAAGCTGTTATGAAAGCTGTGAGTGGTGTGAAATAAAAGCATTAACACAGACTGAAATAGTTTGAATTAATCGGCAGCACTAAATTGCAGTTATGGTCTTCTTATCAGAACACTCAATACACTTAATATTGAATCTTTTTTTGATGCTTTTGGTCCGCCAAAATTGAAGGCAATAAAGAAGGCTAATACAGAAAGTGAATACGAAAGAATAAACCGTGTACATCATTCAAAATGCTTAAATGCTTGAGTTAGAGGTATATGGGGTACAGTATCTGTGTGACATTTTGAACCATCGTCTCAGCAAAATAGGTCATGGAGTTGATTAGACTGTACATAAAATACTCACATGACTACATTAATAGAATCAGTAAATATTAGGCTTCATCATTACAAAACTGATAAACTTTAAAATGGTGGAGTATAAATTGTTATTGGAAACAAAACATGTCGATTTTTCGTATGATAATAACTATTTTATTTTTAGTCATCACTGAATCAGGTATCCAGGATTTTTTAGACTGAGGTGACATAATAAAACTAATGAATCCAAAGATGGACTTCCTTTATTTCACCAGGCTGGTGGAGCTCTGCCATGTGAATAGCTGAGTCCTCAATTTCAAGACTGACAGACCAGCTTCATTTACAAAAATAAAATATAAGAATGTATTTTAATTACACCAATCAGAGATCAAATAAATAGTATGATCCTTAGACATCTTTATGTAAAGGTCCCAGAATAGTTTATCCAAAACTTTTAAACTGTTTAATATCCAGTTCATTGAATATAACTTTTTATATGTATCGGAGAACAAAATAAAAACTTAAAATGTCATATGATCTCATCCCTAATTTTAAATGTACTGGATTAAATGATGCCAGGATGACCCTTTATAATTTGGCACTTTACAAATTCATACAGTAAGCTTTTTCCTTACATTATACAGGATCACAGTTAGTATAAGCATTTCTGACTATATGAAAGCTCTACATAATACAACAGGCTGATAAAACAAATAACCTCTGCCCACAATTTCTGCAAAAAACAGAAATGCCTATATAGGTTTACTGCCAGTCTTGGCAGATTCACTCCTGACGAATAGGTTCGAGTGAAAACAAAAATCAATCCGATTTTGACCACCATTGGAGTCCCAAAAATAAAATCAAGACACTTTGGCTACTTTCTGTATTTCTGTTCTGGCAAACACTTGGTTGATCCTTAATGGTGATTGCCTTCTGGTTGAGTCCATATAACCTTTATTCACATTGCAATATAGCTACTTAAATGTAACATACTGAATAATGTTTTATTTCATCATGTTTATGTGAAATTTGCCTTCTAAGTTGCATCCAAATAGACAAAACCAAAAAGGATGTGAAGACAACAGGTTAAAATTTGCACAAAAAGTCACAAATCTGTACATCATTCAAAAATAATCATATCATACCTATATGTAACTATTTGCCAATAGGTTTTTACCTAGAGAGATTCATCAAACTTATGAAGACATCTCTAAAATTTGTGAATTTCCCCTTGGGATTAATAAAGTATCTATCTATCTAAAACTTTATTACCTCAGATTTTTTTTAAACAATACGGCACTGGCATAAAAAGTTTCAAGTGTACTTTGTATGAGTCTTCAGTTCCTGAATTCCTGAATGTTAGTGCTACACATAATGAGTGAGTGTCTATCATCAGCTGAGACGATTTTCAGTTTTTTTTCATCATGGCTCTCTGTCACACACTTATCAAGTCATCCACATCAGCTCCAGTAATTTTGGCTGCATGTCTGCTACCCTGCTGGAGCTTTTCTAAATTTTGATTTGTCAGATCACTAAACCAGATAATGGAGATGAAAGTGATAACGGACAGGATCACACAACGATACACGGACAGCATAAGATGCCTGTCCACTTTGAATAGTCTGAATTTATGGAGGAAACATAACCATGAATTGCATTTAAAGTAGGAATTTTTGTATTACTGTTCTATTTTAGATTATCACAATTTGTTTCTTTCTGGTAACAAGTGGTGAAAATATAGATTTGCAATTTTTAAAGTAGTTTATTTAGTCTTTTTTAACATTCAGTGAAAGATAGTTAGTTACTATTGCACCACCAAATTGAATTGTCCACTAAATTAATGACTTTCTTCCTCCCCAGATACTAATCCTATCACTATAGTGTCATCAGAATATTTGATAACTAGATATGAGACAATACACTTATCCCAAAAAACAATTCATTTTGCATGTTATGCTTCATGATAAAATATTGTTATGATATGAAATTTTCATTAAAGAAATGTATTTTTAAAGTTACTTATTATTACACATTCATAATTCGAACCACTGCAAAATGAATTCAAATCAGTGTGTGAATACTCACTGTTTTGGAAAACTTCCTTTTTATAAAAATAAGCTTAAATATTAGCATAAAAACATTGCAATGAAGTAACATAGGACATGTTGCATGTTAAATAGCATGTGCAAATAGAAATTTTAAGACTACTCTGTACATGCAACTATAATGACCCTATAAACGCATAATATAAAGTTGCTACAGTGCAAACCAATCCAAATTTAAATTTAGCATTTTTGTTTTCTAAGTTAATAAACACTGCACCAACAATGACTGTCCTTTCCTTCTAGAATGCCTGACTGACCCATTAGCTGCAGGCCCTGACTGGATGTATGAAGAACTTAATGTTATATTTCCTATTAAGAAAAATGTGAATGTCACCGCTGTGCATGTAGATAAGACCCCTCTGCTAAGACAATATCCTCTGCAGTTGAAAACACTCACTGAACACAGATATAGCAGGGTCAGACTTACTGTAATGCGGCCGCTCTTCAGAAATCCCCTCTTAAACAGTATTTCAATGGGAAACATACACATTCTTACACCTTCTCTTTGCAGGTTTGCTGGCTTGCTGCATGACGTTCTCGGCTTTGAATATTTAAAAGACAGCTGCGGCCATCCTCAGCTGTCACTCTGCTGTCCTCTCTTCCCCCAGACTCCCTATGCTCTGGTCGCTGCTTCCAAGACACTGTATCCCCTTGGAAGACTTTGTGTTCTTTTGTCCAGGATTAAGTGCCAAGGCGTCACGTTTGACAGCTGTTCCCAGCGCGGCCGGACCGCTTCTGAGTGAGTCTTGTGTTTGTATCTGACAGACCTGCAATAAAGCTTCTGCTCCTTGGAAACCCTTCTGTGCTCTCCTTTGCATCTTTGTGACCCAAGCTTGACAGTATGTTTTGACCAGAAAAGCAAGCGCTAAGTACTTCACTTTTTTCTCTGTCCATATGATGGTTCGGGTAGGGTGCTTAAGGGAGCCTCTTGAACCCGGAACTGTCAATAACGTATGCAAGGATGAGCAGATGAGCTGGGCAAATGAGGACACACATACCATCAGCAAGGGGTTGGTGCAAAGCAATTCAGTGCTTTTATTAAAGTATCTAAGGAGTGCAGTGCATCAAAAGATCTTCAATAAATAAATAGTTTAGAAACAATCAATGACAATGACTCGCCTAAGAATTTGACTGAATTAATTGTGTAGTCCAACTTTCCTTTATGTACGGTGATGTCTATGTTGTGCGCTGACAACTTCCACCTTCACATCATTATACCGATGGTCATCTATAACGGTTCTGCCAAAGTCCCATCAGTTTGGTATGCTTATACCCAAGTTCTAGTTTTTCAATCATATTTTTAAATACCATGCTTTTTGTTGAAAAGACATTTTTGTTCACCATTGTGTTTCTTTAAGTCATATGGTAATGTTGTACAATACAAGGCCAAATCTCATACTGTCAGTATTTTGTACCTCAATTTGATACAACCAAATGTTGTCTAATGCATACTGATAACAGAGCAATAACTATTGTTATGTCTCATTTCAGTTTAAGAGATTGCACACATCCTTGAGGAGCCATTGTGGATGAATGAATGACCTTTGTAGAAGTGTTCTGTTCTCAAACACTCTGAGAACAATTAAAAAGAAAGTTCTGAATCTATACGACATCAACAACACTTATTTATATAGCACATTTTCATACAAACAATGTAGCTCAAAGTGCTTTACAAAATGAAATAAAAAGGAAGTTAATATAAAACGTAAACAAGATTAGGCAATATAATACAGTTTGTAACAAAGAAAAAGGGTAAGGGGAGATGGCCAGGGGAGCAGAAAAACAAAACAAAAGAAGAAGGAAAAAAAACTCCAGGTAGGCTGAAGAAGAAAAATAAAACAATCTGCAGGGGTTCCAAGGCCAAAAGACCACCCAGCCCCTACTGGGCATTCTACCTAACACAGGTGTCCTAAATCAGTCTTCATGGTTTTCAGGCTTCACATGGGAGAAATAGATGATGATGGTCATGTGGAAATCTGGGACATCCACCATTCAATCCATAAACGCGGGGGCGGCATGGTACCTTGATCAGGTGGTGGTGGTGGTGCAGATCACTGCAAAAGAACTGGAAAAGACAGCAGTGAATAGTACAGGTTAGAATGGAATTGCAGAACCCAGGGGAAAATGATAATTCAATGTCCATATAGACTAATAGGGATGCTATACTATAATATGTGGATTTACATTCATGGTTTTCAGTTTATTAAATGATATGTCAGTCTGGAAAGTAAACATTGAATAAAATCCAGAAATAGTCCTCTGTCCTAGGAACTATACTTATCTAGAAAAGAGTGGATGTGATGCAAAATAATAAGCAGTGCATCTTGTACACTTCTGCTTGTGAGGTAAGTAAATCGGTGTTTATCTTTTCAAGGGCCATGTCTGTGTTATTAAATTGTTTTATTGAAAAATGTTCAAAATATTTCATTGTTAAGGAGGTGAGGGCTCCTGGCCTATAGTCATTCATATTTATTGGCTTGGAGACCTTTGGTACCTGGGTGATGGTTGGCTGTTACCAGAGTAGAGAGAGAGAAATTGGGAGCATCCACTGCAAGGTACAAAACCACAACTTAAGGACAAGTAAAAACACCTGAAAAACTGGAGAGATCTGTCTGAAACACGGCTTCAGCGATTGCCCTATATTACTACATGACCCTCTGCCCTTTCCAGCTGTCTCTGCACCCAAGCTTGAGCTTTCAGGGTGTTGTGCACCAGAGTCTGAGGTTCTAGCTATTTCTGCAGTCATGCCTGAGCTAACACTTAAGTCTGTGCTTTCAGAAACGAATCTCCCCAGTTAAGAAATGTATCTGAGGGTAATCCCAATTTTGTTGCTCTGAGTGTCTAGTCTCTGCTGCCCAGTCCAAATGTCCGTTTCTCACTACCCAGCCTGACAAAGGTGTCCCTGCCATTCAAACCAAGTCTAACTGTTCTGCCTCCCTGCCAAAGTAAGGTTTTTTAACATCTAAAACTAAGGCAAAACAGCTAATTTCCTTGTTCTGCCACAATTTGCTCATAAGGTCCTGCAACCTCTCGCCTACCCTACCTGGTTATTCTTCTTTGTCTCTTACTCTGTCTCTCTCTCTCTCTCTCTCTCTCTCTCTCTCTCTCTTTGGTCAGTTAGTCATTTCTGGTAACTGCTGAGTTGTCTGCCACAGAGCATCCTGATAGAAGATCTTTCATTCAATTCAGTACACACTGCCACCTAGGAATTTCCTATTTCTTAGTTCTTTCTGCAGAACATCACTTGCTGCCAGCATGTTTTTTTTTCTCTGCTCTGTAGATTTACTTCTGCCCTGTGCCATCCTGAAGGCACCTATGGACATATTAACTTCATCTATCACTGTTGTTACATCAAGTATTAAACATTTAATTTATTAACAAAAACAAATCGTCAGTCTAATGCCAAAATGTTAGTGGTAGATGCAGGTTATATTTCTTAGTGAAAGATGTCTACAATTTATGAGGATCTAAACCCACAGAAACATCCAACAGTCATCTTATAGGTGATGAAGCAGATTTTGTGCAATTCAGCATTCACGTTAGAAGTGATGATTTTTGCATACATACAAAGTCACATTTTTATTATTTGAGCCCATGTGTTTAGTGAAGTCAGATTTCTTTTAAACAGATAATTTATATGTTCTGTTCTGTTTTGGTTGTATCAGTAATATCCATTTTACACCTTTTTGTTTACCTCATTTCAATGTTTTACATGGAGTACATGATTTGTTGCCTTGGACTTCTCAAAGTTCACAGTATTATATTTAAAAAGTGCACAGTGAGGATCTGGTATTAGGTAGGGGAAATGAAATAATAATGTTAAAGACATAATGTTAATGTGTTGCATAAGCTTTTTTTACACTACTTACATCAATGTATGTGCCATTTATTTAACATCAATGGAAAATCCATCTAAAATAAGAAGTCCTAGTTGTCTGTCAACAGTATGTTACTCTTCCTTGTAGAAATGACTATTATAGATTACAGTATAAAAGCATTATTATGGGTGGTGATGGGGAATGGCCAAATAAGGTCACTTATTTTTTTGTTTTAAATCTTGACATAGCATTATCAAAAATATTGCTCATATGAACTGTCAAAGTAAAACAAATGATGCATTTTAATGCAGGGTGCATACATAAATAAACAAATTTGACTTTATTGTTTTTTCTAATAAAAGGAAAAGGTATGGCTTTTCAACTAGCCCACTAAGTAATTGTATTACTGGAGACCTTTTCAGAAAGAGAGAGACCGAGGAAAAAAAAATTCCATTTCTGTTTAATGAATCATGGAAAATATTGTAATATTATAAATGGTTTTCTTTGCAGGCTAATAGTTTGTTTCTTTAGGGGTCTAATAGAAGACATGCTTCATTTAGGTTTTAGCTTTTTCTTCAAGCTACAAGCAATCAATATCACATTTTATTTGTCATTTTACAAGATTATTAGAGGAGAAAGGTCCACATTTTTCCAATCTGTTGTTGTGGTGTATTTATTTAGTTGCCAATTTCTTTAATTTTTGGAATTGCATAACTAATTATTGTTTTAAACTGAGTAATACTACAAGCTTTAAAAAGTAGTAATAGCACTAGTGTAATCTGTTTTAATGCCAAATGTACACAAGCCTTGTCTAATACTATTTTTTTGTTGATAGCTTTGTAAAAATTCACACGTGGAGAAAAATCAGACTAAAGCAGCCAACAACACATTAAAATGCCTTCATAACAGTCTGGAAATTCATTCCGTTATTATTAACAATAATACATTCATTTAAGCACCATTCATAACAAACGGGGACACTGAACAAAAAAAGTTAAAAACATAAAAATAGGACAATAAATAAGACATCTTGATTAAAACCAGATACAGAAGACAATAAAAATTACAAAATCGGCTTATTAAGGCTTGTTTAAAAAAAATGCAACTTTAAATTGGTTTTAAAAGCAGCAACTGAGGAAGATTGGCCAAGATATAATGGCAGGGAATTTCCATAATTTGGGCGCTTCAGAACTAAAAGTTCAATCACCCAATGACTTGTATTTAGTTTGTGGGACAACAAGAAATTCACCATCAGATGGTCTTAAATTGTTCCAGGGTTTATAGTATTGTAACATATTTGAAATATAGATAGGACCACTGCCACAAAGAGCCTTTTGTAAGAGATCTGATATTGTATTTAACAGACAGCCGGTGCAACAAAATGAATGAAGTGTTTATATATGTTCCTAAAGTTTAGTGTGTGTTAAAATTCAAGCTTCAGATTTCTCTCCATGTTAGTCTTTTTTTTTAGCTTGATGCCAGAAGCATAGATACAGAATGTGTCATGATTGACAGAAAAGGAACAACCACAGTGTCTTTTGAAAAAGGGACATTTTCTTCAACACAATATGTATGGCCCCTTCAAAAAAATAAAAAAATTACGTTTTGAGGTCAATTATTAGGTCTAAATTAGCACTCAGTATTCTAGTTGGCATAAAGTGCTTCTTAACGTTTACCCATTGCTGCTGTCATGACTTTAAGATTCAATCTCAATTTGTAAACCAAAGAACTTCAGCTATGGTGGCGACTCCCTCTACTGTTGTACTGGAAGTCACACTAGTAATATATTTAATATCTATAAACAAATCTTTTAACTTTCATAATCCTTAGTCGTATTCAGTAAAAATACAAAACTTCTAAAAAGTTGATTGTGTATTTAATATTTGATATTATAGAGTAATATATAGAAACTCCTCTAGTGCTCAATAGCCTACTATGTTTGCTGACATATTAGATGACAAGTAGAAAACCGATTTTTTACTGAACTACATCATCAGTTATTAACAAGTTACAACAAAAATAATTTGCTAATAGCTATTGAAACAAATGTATATTTATTCAGTGATAGAAAAATATAGATATTGGAGTGGAGACAATAACTTTCCAAGTTGGAGTTCATCAGGAGAACATATCAAGTTAAATTTGGATAAAAAAAATTACATTTTTGCGTATGTTTGTGTTAAGATAGAAACAGAAGCAGCTTTACAATAATAGAAAAGATGGCAGTGATAATACACCTTGTTTAAGCTTATTTTCTGAATTACAGCATTTTAGGGTTTTTCAGTATTTTTGACCATTCTGAAGGTATTTGGTTTAGTTTAAAATATATTTTATGTTCTTCTGTTCTATTGCTTATACAACATTGATGTCACTGGCTGTTATGGTAGAAATATAATGACTTTTAATATCTATATCAGGGCAACAGACAAACAACTGTAGTTGGGAGTGACTGGCCCCTAAAATGAAACAATGTTGTCCATATTAACATACAAAAGACTTGCTGTGTCTTGTGTTCTGTGCTTGTAGGTCTGTTCACCTCCTTTATTGCCCAGTTCATGCAATTATATATTGGGACTGACCTATGACTGCTGATTGGTCTTTTGTTCAAAATTTAAATGTATGTACTCGAGGGAAGAAGAAGAAGAAGATGAAAACTAGAGTCACAAACTGAGTCTCTACTCATTAGACTCTGAGCCAGCACAGGCATTACTGACCATCAAAATATCAGTGTCACTTGGCCATCATGTATACTCCTCTTCCTCTTGTTTGATCGAAGCCAGCACCACACACAGGGCTGAGTATCAAACTGTTCTAGTGAAGGGATTTCTGGGGTGATCCTAATCCAATCCTCAAATGCAGAGGCATTAAGTAAATTGTCCTCTGATGAGCAATCTGAGTAATATCTATTCAGTTTAAACAAGCTCTGCATCGCAACAGTAAAATCAAAGTACATGTTCTCCTATTTCTCTTCTTACTTGGAGTGCAGCTGTTCCACTTGAAGCACCCATATCAATGCTGGCTTTGCCTGCCCCATGCACACATTTTATCTTGCCATCAGTTATGCTGGTGTGCATTATTAAATGCAGATTTTCTTGTGTTCACTAGTTCCTGAACAAGGGCATGTAGAAGATCAGCTAATCCAACAAAATGTTTCACAGCTACACCAGAAGAAATATGCCTGTAGTATACAAACTCATTATCCCTTCCAGACACACCAGTTCCACAGTCTGTAATGACTGAACTGTACTTTTCCTTTGCAGTCCCAATAAATTCAGCACATGATGTGTGGTTATCATAAGTCTTTAATATACTGTATCCATCACACTTCTTTAAATTAGTAAGGCTTGCAATCACATATAAGGTTACATTTTATTTTCAGTCCTTATTGGCAGCATTTTCACAGGCACCAATCATAATCCAAGCTAAAAGTGTCTAATCTGAGCACACTTCACAATTACACAATAAGGAGAATTTTTATGCTTCTGACCTTCTCCGTGTGTCTGTGGATATGTGTTCTAAATAGTTTCTTTCTTGAAATGATTCATTGCTTTGAAAAGCTAAGTTCTCTCCATCTTAATGACCACCTTTACAAGAAAGATTTTCGCAATACAGTAATCCCTCCTCCATCGCGGGGGTTGCGTTCCAGACCTCCCTGCGAAAGGTGAAAATCCGCGAAGTAGAAACCATATGTTTATATGGTTATTTTTATATTGTCATGCTTGGGTCACAGATTTGTGCAGAAACACAGGAGGTTGTAGAGAGACAGGAACTTTATTCAAACACTGCAAACAAACATTTGTCTCTTTTTCAAAAGTTTAAACTGTGCTCCATGACAAGACAGAGATGACAGTTCCGTCTCACAATTAAAAGAATGCAAACATATCTTCCTCTTCAAAGGAGTGCGCGTCAGGAGCAGAGACTGTCAGAAAGAGAGAGGAAAGCAAACAAATCAATAGGGCTGTTTGGCTTTTAAGTATGTGAAGCACCGCAGCACAAAGCTGTTGAAGGCGGCAGCTCACACTCCCTCTGTCAGGAGCAGAGAGAGAGAGAGAGAGAGACAGAGAGAAACAAACAATCAAAAATCAATACGTGCCCTTCGAGCTTTTAAGTATGCGAAGCACCGTGCAGCATGTCGCTTCACAAAGCAGCTGCACAGAAGGTAGCAACGTGAAGATAATCTTTCAGCATTTTTAGACTGGCGTCCCTATCGTCTAGGTGTGCGAACAGCCCCCCTGCTCAATCCCCCTACGTCAGGATCAAAGAAAGTCAGCGCAAGAGAGAGAGAAAAGTAAGTTGGGTAGCTTCTCAGCCATCTGCCAATAGCGTCCCTTGTATGAAATCAACTGGGCAAACCAACTGAGGAAGCATGTACCAGAAATTAAAAGACCCATTGTCCGCAGAAATCCGCGAACCAGCAAAAAATCTGCGATATATATTTAAATATGCTTACATATAAAATCCGCGATAGAGTGAAGCCGCGAAAGGCGAAGTGCGATATAGCGAGGGATTACTGTACATAAAATGTCTGAATTATGCCTTAATATATACCTGTACTTTATGTGAAAAAAGACAACCCATCAAAAACTGACATCACCGTTTCAACTTGCAATAGGATTTCTATAAGTAATCTATCAGTTCCTGTGCACGTCTGGTTTCAGGCACAATTATATCTAACATGTTGTCAGTTATGAACACATTTAAATATGTTAAAGGATCATTTAAACCTAATATTTCTGTTTTGTTCACTGCTCACTACACAGATCAGAAGTAGTGTCATCGGCTACAATTTGAGCGCTACTATCACCTTAATTTATCTAGCTGTAACTATCTGAAGGACCATTACTCCAATCACATTTTTAATCACTTTGTACCCATTCTTTTTTTCCCCTGTGGATGCAAATTCTGTTCAGAAACCCACCTACCAACAAATTAGCTGAGACAGCACCTGCTGTTTACAGTGTAAGAAATAAACTTTTGTGTATGGTGCCCACATGTAACTGATGAGTTAACTCTGAGCGTGAGACCAGCAGTGCATGGAGATGGTGGTAAAGCTGAACTTAAGTAACCGCAGATAAAATTAAAAAAAGCTCTTGTATCAGTTGCTAATGGTGATTAAATGTTAAATTATTGTCACAAATGATGACTATCTGTCGTATTTATGACCATTTTAGGCCTGTACGGTATCCCATAGCTGAATAACAAGCAAAACTTTTAGTGTGATAAGCTGTATCTGAAGTAGGCCAAGTGTTAGGTCCATTTCAGTTTGAGATTTTCTTATGTTTTAACTCTGTTTTTGTTTTCTGGTCTGTTTCCTGGCTTGCCCTGTATTTCATTTGCTCTTTGTCTTTTCTGTATTGACCTAGGCTTGGCTATTACTATGATTCTTGTCTCACGTTATAATCCCCTAGTTCTATTCCTTTTTCCTCCCAATAATCTCTACAGACTTAGTCTCTCTACATTTGATGTGAAGAGGTGACTTGCCTTTCATTTGTCTTTAACTTAATTAACCTTTTTGGCAGTTAACCAGTATCTTTAGATATACATTGTGTTTATTGCTAAGATATGTGCACCTGTACTCAACATTTAGTCTCTGCTATGTCTCTGTCAATGTGACATTTATGGAATGAAAATTCTGTTGGAACAAGACAGACCTGAGAGAGCAATGCACATCAGAAGGGGCAGAGTCATCCTGAGAAACTATGTAGAAGGATGTATTTGTTGGTGCATGTGAGTGAGAGAAAGAGAAGAGATAGACAGATGAGAGATGAACAGCACTTACAATACACACTTCTCTGCTTAAATCTATTAGTCTGGGTGCATGGAAGGATTCCAACTTGGATTTGTTAAGGGTGTTGCAAAAATTGCTTCCTCTGACTCTAAGTGTAGGCAGTGTATGTGGCAGAGAAGAGATTATAAGTTAGGAGTAACAACAAGAGCTTTTTTGGGAAGCTGGGGAAGAAGGCAGTCTCCAGCAAACCTTGTGTGAGGAAGAAACACTGCAGAGAGAAACAGTGTTTCACAATGTATAAGGCTACCAACACCAGTAAGGATATAATGCCAGCCAAATAATGCCATACAAAGTCATATGAAATGAAATCGTATCGTTTACAAATATAATTCACTTGATTGTAATTATTCTGTTATGATATAATAATTCATGGAATGGCCAAACTACTCCAACTACCATGCCTGCTTTAGAATTCTTAGAAGACATCGCAAAATGAAGAATTAGATGAAAGTGCGTATTTGTAGATTATGATGATGACTGGCTTCTAAGTTGATTTCGATTTCCAAGAACATTCCTCTTGGAGATGTGTGCTCAACTAATGCTGGCTTTACAAAGGCAGACTTTGAGGAATTGTGCACTATCTGCTCCTTTGCAAGTTCCATCCACTCTCTGGTTTTTAACCACAGAAGCTTTTCAACGTGAACTTGCAGATCGATCGGGTATTTCACAAACACCAATGAGTCATCCAGATATAAAAGATTTCCTTACACTGTGGTTCAACTGCGAAACATCAAAGCACAATTCGCAGCAATGTCCAGTTTTTCAAATGTAATCGAAGTGGTCAGCTGCATGCACACTGCAATTGAAATGGCGCTGGACAAGTTGCCTCAGCCAGGGTTGAATCACCAAAAGAATGATCTGGCATTACATCATATCAAGCTGGAAAACCTAGAAAAACGGCAGCTCCTCGCAGTCGCAGGTGCTTTTTCCAACTAACACGGCAAAAGGCATGCAGTTCTTTTAAAGATGGTGAGTCACCTCAACTAGCCATGTAAAGAGAAGAGAATTGATCCATTGTGTTGCTCAGTACCGATGCTGCAGTATAAAGGCACCTTCTGAGAATGAATTTGGTTATTTAAATAGAATTCATTTCCACTCTATTAATGTGCTGCTCTAGAGTGCACAGAAAGTGTGTTGCATCATGCAGGCATGTAGCGTCCTGCTTGCCCATACCTGAAGAGATGTGGTATGATGAATCTGACCCTGACCCACCAAATGATCAGCCAAATTGGACAGTGTTACAACTTTGTTTGAATGTAATTAGCAGAATGTAAAAACATGTAATTATGTGCAGCATTTATTTTTTAACCAGTTCATTTAAATTGTGGTCAATATCACATAGTACAGCCCTTATATTCCTTAGTTCATTGGCCACATCTCTTACAGCATTCACTATTGCATTGTGTGACTCCAGAACAGCGTCCATCAGCACACAGCCAGATGGTCACCTAGCAATTTCCGAGACAGAGGTGGGTGTGCAGCCAACGTCCGAAGATATGCTGTGCACAGCAGCACCATCATTGCCTGAGCATCGCACAGTGGTCAACTTTTGTAATATTGTCTGAAACAGAATAAACAGACATGGGCTACGACTTGCCTTTTCACATCAACTTTAATATCTGACCACTTCTTTTTCATTTTGGGAACTGTGCGACTTTCTGAGCTTGAAATTTTGAATGTCTCCGTCAAGATGTATCACCCTATAACTTCTTTTTCTTGCTTATACCACTACTTAAGTCAACAAATAGTAAATTTTTCCTGGCCTCCACTTCGCATTTGCTGAAATTCTTCCTTTTTCCACATGATTTTGCCATTATCTTTCAACAATACACCAAATGAAAGGTGATATTTATATTGATTTGCATATTAAAATATGCAAAATTCTGGAAGGAGTCGGGGTGGGGCTGTAGGCGTGTGCATATGCGTTAAATTTCCCATTCATTGGGATTTATACAGGGGAAGTGCATGGAACTTGCCATATGCACAGTTTTATGCATCTGGATTTTTTTATGCATACGCACATTTCAGTTTTTGTCCATATGCCATGTTTTAGTGTGAATTCTATGTACAGTGTTACACATGAGGCCCCAGGAAAGGTTCTCTGAAATGTGGATTCCAAAGAATTTAAAGTTCTGCACCCTTTCCACATGGTCTCCATTAATGTATAGATGAACTGGTTCTGCACTGTGCTTTCTGAACTACAGAATCAGTTCCTTGGTTTTTGTGGTGTTCAGTGTTGTTATTCACTGAACACCATTTTGTCAGTCTCTGGACTTTGTCTCTGTAGGCTGACTCAGCTTCTTCTCCTTCTAATATTGAGCCCTATTATAATGGTGTCATCTGCAAATTTAATGATGGTATTTGTGAGATGGTCATTTTAAAAAGAGATACATAAGATCAAAGACAGTTCCTGAATAATCTGACTGCATATAAACCAAAAATGTTTATCATCAGCAACATCCACCACGTCTCA
This sequence comes from Erpetoichthys calabaricus, assembly GCF_900747795.2. Lineage (NCBI taxonomy): Eukaryota > Metazoa > Chordata > Cladistia > Polypteriformes > Polypteridae > Erpetoichthys > Erpetoichthys calabaricus. Next base: position 72,758,470 of record NC_041407.2, read on the forward strand.
CCTCCATATATCATGTACAAGGTTTCCTGTTCAACAAAAAAATTCCCGCTAACCTACTCATCTAAGTTCAAACATCTCAGAATACTCATTATGACTGCTTAATGTATACCTGCTACGCTGGCACTCATCAACTCATTGCCTCATTTGCCTTTTTAGACTGATCTGTTGAGTTTAACATCTTGAGATATTTTATAGTTTTCTGATTCTAATATTAAGGCTTCACCACAAAGATAATAATAACAATAATTATATTCAAAGTAGAAGGAGAAGAAAAAGAAGGAAAACATAATAAGGTAGGATATTGTGCTAAGCTGCCTCATAATTGTTGCCACTTATCAACACCTTTCAGAATAATACAGTAATGAGCACTGAATTGCAAAGACTGAGACACACACAGAGAATGAGAGTTAAGCCCAATAACAGGCATGTTTATTTAACAATGAATGATCCACAGCTGTGCTTTCAGAAATATCACTTTACTGCTGTTATAGCTACAGGAAATACCTCATAATGTTATCGTTAAACTAGCAACAGTGTTGTTACTGAAGTGGCGTTGAATCTTCCACTGCTTCCAGACAAATGGTTTTGATGAAGACAAGCAGAACAGAAGAAGGCAATATACATTTGGATGACTATGTGCAAAAAAGAGCCCCATGTGAATCTCTTAACACATTGTGATGGAACAATGCATTGTGAAGTATTCATGATGACCTCCAGTAATTTTATTACAGAACTTATCCTTTACTCACTGGAGTGAGAATCAAAAAAGGATGATGTCAAAATGAGAGGACTTCAGGAATAACACTGCCCATCCTGTACATGACGCATTAATCTGGAACACCTTTAGCCACTGTTTCATTCCACCACGATGTTCTAAAAGGCACAACTGGAACTGTTTTTGGCTTACAGAGTGTTTAAATTATGCTGGAACAGTTACATATCCAGACCCTTTGGCAAATAATGTACAGAGTGGTGTAGCAGAGTCTACTATTTAAATAAAACTAAATTAATTTCGAACTCAATAGGACAGTCATATTGCACCAGGTACAGAAATTGAAAATCTAACCTTTAAGCATGTCTGTTTTTTTTTTTTTCTCTGCTTTTGCAATATATGCATATGTATCTTACAGCTTTCTTACCTCTTGAATTCACCTCCACATGTTTACAATCATCAGACCATCACAGCTGTCAAAAAACATCTTTTGCAGGCTAAACATTTCTCCTATCTGTGTACCAATAATTGATTCTCTGTTATATCGCCACAGGAAGGCTGCAGAGATAAAGATGGTCTGTGAGGATTGCATGAGGCTCTCAGTAAAGTTTGATGGACTGTCATGTCTTATCAAAAATGTAGAAACACTGAAGCAAAAAAAAAAAAAAAATCCACCACGCTGCAACACAACGAGATAGTGTTGAGCTAAGCATTTAATGAGCTATATTTTTAAGTCAATACACCCCCTCACTGGTACCATTAACCCCAGTCTGTCTGCCAAATTCAAAAACAGCAAATTTACATGAAAGTTAAAAAGCTAACCAAATTACCTTCATGGCAATATAATAATAATTTGTTTATAAATCAATACTAATGCTGGAACCCTGACATCATGTTAGGCAGCAAAGCAATTACACACAGTGAACTGGTAGCTAAAATCTTAAACGCCATATTTAGCATTTGGTTTAAACTACTTTTTTCTATAGATTCTTTTACCCCTTCTTTGTCTCTCTCTCTTTCCATTTCCCAAACACATTTTTATAAGTTATGTAAAACCACGATTTAATAATAATAATTAATTACATTTATATAGCACTTTTTGACCTACTCAAAGTGCTTTACAGAGACCTAGAGGAACCACTTCAACTACCATCCATAATTTGAGTTACCAAAACCACCACAAACCGTCCCTTTAATAAGCATAATAAACATGTATTCTATCTTTTAACTGCAACATTTTAAGATTCATATTATCCTCCGAGCATATTCTGAGTATGAATTTTTTTTAGTGTTTCACAGGCACAACTCACCGTCTTATTTACTAGCACACAAATATCCAACAGTGATCAGGCATCGCTTTATGCTGAACTCTCTATTTCTTGGCATTTCCTGTTTGAAGGTGGTCTGGCATTGTAATCCACTGTAAAATGTATTAAATGGGAAAATAATAAATCAGAGTATGCATCATAGATTCTTAGAGGTGACTCAGATCTGTCCAATTTATTGTAGCAGAGTCCTAACAGACGAATATAGGAAGGCAAACACCAATGCCAGCCAATGGATTCTCATTCTGGAAGTCTAATGTGCCTTTTTCTTGCTTAATCAGTAACATTACAGCCATACTCCACAAAAGACCTTGACAGTTTATAGAGTAAATGTTAGCTCTGCTCAGTGAGAAATTTTAAAAGCCTTCTCTACAATTATAATGTCTGATGAATGAAAGAAAAAGAAAGAGAAGGTTATCATTGATTTATTGGGAAATATCCAACTATCAACCCTACTAAACACAGAAGCTGCCTGAATCCCACACACTTCATTTTTATTTTGTTATTAGTTTTATAATGTTAAAAAAAAATGTAATGAATCTGTGTATCATGTTTGAAAACACTGATTGGACCTTGGGGTTCACAGGGTAGAAGGGAGAACAGTGTCTCGAGGACCTCTGTAAAACACTAATGTTATTTTGTAATGTAGATAATGAATAAGAACAATAAAGTGACATGTTTATTAAGTATTGTGCTATATATTGGCAGAAATGCCCATTCACTGTGCTACAGGTATTTAATAAATATTTAATAAATATAAAGACAGACAGGCATAAAGCATGATTTCAAAAGAATAAACAAATTTAAATGTATGTACACTTAAAAACCACAAACATATTAAAATCACTACCGACTTGCATTTTGACTATTATTATTGTTGATGATATTATCCATTCATCTATATTTTGAACCCACCTGATTCAACTTTTAGGGTTGTACAGATCAGAACATATCTCAACAAAATAGGTCACAAGACAGGGGTACACTCCTGAAGGGACACGGAGTGCATTAATAATAGTCATCCGTTCAAATCATTGCTTCACATCATAGTGTGTGACTGGCTCTGCCATTTATATACTGTATGTCTATAGTAATCACATTACCTGACAAAGACAGGTAATGGAATACATTTAAAAATATTTGATATTGCTTACCCTACATGAACCCTCTGCATTCCTCTGACATCTTTCCTCTCCTGATTAGCACTCCCTCTCTCAAGCACACTCCCATAAAAACTCTTGTCATTTCAAGGCCCCATGCTTGGCCCACGTCTGCTTTTATACTTCCCATCTATGAAGGCAACTCTCAGAATTCTGCCTAAGCCTTTACTCCTCCTCGTGTATCTCACACTTGCACTTCTGCTTTTTATCACATCACAAAGCTAAACTGACCAATCAGATTGCTCAAAGGGAATGTGACACACACACACCTTAGCGTTTTATTATATAGTACATTTTTTTCCTTACAGTACGTGCCTCAGGATGTTCAATTCATGATGCTAAATTGTCACCAAGGGAAGGTGTACATTATACAGTAGCTGTGTTTATGTGACCCCTGTAATTTATTAGGATTTGCCTCACCATGTGCTGCAGTTCTTTCAGGTGAAGCCCTCCATGACCTTAGCTGGGTATAACAAAGAATCTAAACAAACCAATCTCTTAAGTCACCTGGGGTTCCTTCCCTGCACCAGATGTTGCATAAATAAGTTCTGGCCCCCAATGACTACAACTACAGACTAACCAGGTTTTTAAATGGGTGTAAAAATACTGACATGACTCTTTCTACATTATGAATGTTAAACTATGATGGTTATCCTTAAATTGTAGACATTTACCCTGAAAAGACACATTTAGAATAATTAGTGTAGTTGTGGTCTTCATAATATAACTTTCAAAGCACAATCTGACATTTCCTAGAAGAGCTGCCATTGTAGGTATTGTGAACTTTACATTCATTCATTTTCTAGATCCACTTATTCTAATATAGTGTTGCTATCACAGGATTAATAAATTCTTCTGATTCTGAAAAAAAAGGAAACAGTCCTAGATTTGATGGAGTCCACTGTAGGGAGCAATTCATTCAAACTGACACCAGGGAAATTTTAGAGATGGCAATTGACTTAACATGCATGACTTTGAGATGTGCGGGTAATCTGGAGTACTTGTAAAATCAACCGTAATGGTTCACAAGTTAGTTGTAAAGTGTCTGAACTTAGAAATGTGCCTGACAAGTAAAACATTCAATTCAAACTCAGCATTGTTTTTGAAAGTGCTACAGTCAGGTCCAGAAGTATTTGGACAGTGACACAAATTTCATAATTTTGGCTCTGTATGCCACCAAATGTGATTGAAGTGCAGACTAATTTAAGGGGTTTACCAAAAATATCGTATGAGTCGTTTAGGAATGACAGCCATTTTTCTGCATGGCCCCCTTTTTCAGGGTCTAAAAATATGTGGATATTTGGCTGACAACTGTTCCACTGCCAGCTGTGACTAGTTCCCTCATTATTTCATTGTTAAGCAGGTAAGTCTGGAATTGACTCCAAGTGTGGAATTTGTATTTGGACGCTGTCACTGTGAACTCTCAATATGAGGTCCATGCAAATAAAAACAGTCCATCATTAAACTGAATAAAAACAAAGCAAAACTTTTAGAGAGAGAGAGCAGAAATACCAGGAGTGGTCAAATCAACCATTCGGTATATTCTTAAAAAGAAGGAATACACTGGTGAGCTCAGCAACACTAGAAGTTCTGGATAACCACAGAAGACAGCTGTACTGGATGACTGCAAAATTGTGTCATTGGTGAAGAAAAACCCCATTCACAACATTTAGATAAACCAACAACACCCTCCGGAGGGTACGCCTATTATTGCCAAAGTCTACAATCAAGAGAAGACCTCGTGAAAGTAGAGACAGAGGGTTTACCACTGGTAAACCTCAAACATAGGAAGGATGGATTAGACTTTGCCAGAAAACATTTTTTAAAAGCCTGTCCAGTTCAGGAACAGTTTTCTTTGGAGAAAGAAAACTAAGATCAGTATATACCAGAATGTTAGAAAGAGAAGAGTATGGAGAACAGAAGAAATTGCTCATGATCTGATGGATACCATATCATCTGTAAAACATGGTGGAGGCAGTTTTTTGGCATGATGGCTGTGAATGGAAGTCAGTCGCTGATGTTTATTGATGATATGACTGCTGGCAGAAGTACCGTATATACTCGCGTATAAGTTGAGTCTTGAAACATGAAAAATCGATCATAAAATCAGACCCTGACTTATACACACATTCAAAAATGTGACACTTAATTTTTTTTTTTTAACATCTTGCCTCCTCCGATCTCGCATCAATTTCTCAGATGCATCGAATTTTGTTGCAGCAGCGCAGTTACCAATTTCTTTCAGTACTTCAACAACGTTTAATTTAAAACCAGCTTCATATTTTCTTCTGATCGAACACTCCATTGTAGATAAGGGATGTTCTTACAATAAAGGTGTATGAGGATGTGAGATACAGAAAAAAACAAATCAGTGCAAACGTTCCTTCAGAATAGTTTGGGTATTACTGTGTGGTCACGTGGGCACAACATAGAGAGGTTAGGAGCACACACTGATAAAGCGCATTGCCACACCCACATTGAAAAAACAAAAAGGCTGTGTGCTCTGGGGTTACTGTCTCAGGTGGGCACATCATAATCCTTTGTACTAATAGCATGAGTTTTCCACATTCGACCTATACGACCGACATTATAAAATAAAAATTCTGAAGTGTACAGTGCTATACTCTCTGCTCAGATTCAGACAAATGTTGCAAAGCAGATAAGATGATGCTATATATTACAGATGGACAATGAGCCAAAAAATACTGCAAAAGCAAACCAAGTGCTTTTCAAAGCAAAGTGGAATATTCTTCAATGGCAAAGTCAATCAACTTAAGTCAACCCAATTGGATATGTATTTCACTTGCTGAAGACAAAACTGATTGCAGAAAGTCCAATGACAAACAGATCCTGAAGACAGCTGCAGTAAAGGCCTGGCAAAGTATCACTAGGGTGGAAACCCAGCACTTGGAGATGGCCCTGGGTCCCAGACTTTAGGCAGTCATTGGCTTTAAAGGATTTTCAACTAAATATTCAAAATGATCAATAAATTTATGATTATGTAAGTTTGTCCAAACACATCTGATCCCCTGAAAATAGGGGGACAATGTATAAAAATATCTGTCTTTTCTGAACAGCTCATACAATATGTTTGTTAAACTCCTTGAATTAAAGCTGTAAGTCTGTTTTTCAATCACATGTGGGGGCACACACAGCAAAAATGATGAAATTTGTGTCACTGTCCAAATATTTCTGGGCCGGACTATAGATAAATGATAATGGAAGAGCTATGTAGCATAACAAGGACCTTCCTTATTTTGTTAACACATTTTTCATAAAGCCACTTGAATGAACTTTTCATAAATCAATCAATCTTTATTTAACACTAACAACTCAAATATATGGTTTGCTATAATGCAAATAGTATAACACATTTTTTATATAAAAGTTGAAAATTACTGTTAGTACAGTAAAAACAGAAGAAATTGAAAAATGTGGCAATTCCAGATAATAGCAGGATCTTGAAAGTATTTCAAAAAGGAATTATGAAACTGAGCAACAGTATTTGTATCAAGCACTCCTATATGGTTAAGCGCAGTCAGTGTTACTCCAGGTTCAGCTTGTAGCATGTTTTTCTCACTGATATGTGAATTACTGTATATAATATTCATAAAGTATGCTTAATTGCACTGCAAACTATACACTAGAGGACAAACTCCAAACAACCAATATTGTGGAAATTTATTGTCAGACTTGGAGGACAACCGCAAATATAATTCCACAGTACTCAGAATGAATTCAGCATGGAAGACTCTTGCATCATCTCTTAAAATACACTTTACTAAAAGCATTGCCAGTGCTGAAGAATAGATAACACTGAAATGTATTAAACAATACACATTTTTCACGATGCATTTAGACAAGTGGAATTGATCACATTAAATTTTACATGCATCACATAGTGTTATCTATGACTCTGAGTTAAGTATGTTTTTTTTCATTACTGTATTATACTGCAGTTCAAATCAGGGTAGAACTCTGTATATATTGTAATGGCACTGACACATTGCATCAGCTTGGGGATTAGTCATTACCACCTATGAGTTAACATTCCATCAAGTGAAAAAGCAGCTTTAGAGCCAGCAAGTCTACACGTTGTAAATAAATTTCATCTAGTGTGTCAACAATGAGCATTCCTTTTAATGATAGCAAGCTACCCAAAGGAGCAATGAATCAAGTTTGACACTCTATACTACACTGGTGTGAGAAGTGGGATAAGTGAAGATCTACAATTCAACTTAGCAAAGTGCAGCATCAGTACAGGAAGGAAGAAACTGAGAGATTGCTACTTCTACAGCTTTACCACCGATTCTCTATCTGTTAAGGTCCACTGGCCTGGGTGTACAATCACTGGTGTTGCTTTGGGAACATTAGGCTGAGACATAGAGTGGCAGGCCGAGCAACCACTGACCCCATATGAGTTGTTTGAAGCAGGGTTAACAGTGAAATTGTGCAGGCAAAAGGGTGTTATAGAGCAGCCATTGAGGGGACGTCTCAAAGCAGAGATTCAGACCTGGAATGCCATTTTCAGTATCAGGTCAGTGATGGAAAGCAGCCAAGGGTTACATCTTCAGCTCCACACAAAGAGGTCCACCTACCCACATATAATAGATAGAGCTCTGCACAAAAGAGCAGCGTTAAATGCCTTTGCTGTACTGCATGACAGTGCAGCACACACCATTTCTGGCTGCACTACCTGACAATGCCTCAAGACCTTTGCTGAGATATCTTTCTCACTGGCTGCATGACTGCTGCAGAAACAAAGACCATTCCATCATTCTAAAGAGACTTGGAAGTGGTCACTGGGGATAATGACTGCAAAGGCAGGGCTATGTAACAGAGCTGACAAGTTGCATCAGCCTGGAATAAGTCATCCACAGCATGAGCTTGCATTCTATTATGTGAAGGAGCAGCTTCAGAGTCAGCTGCTGGGGAGCCTATAAAATGGCTAGTGTGCAAACTTGCAAATAAATTCCATTTTAACGTTTTTTTGAAAGGAGCCCACTAATACCAATTTGTTCTTTTTTAATTAATGATCTATCATAGATGCATATTTTATTATACCTACTTAACTTTTATCAACATGTATCTAACTCTATATTTATTTTTCTAGTATCAGAATGTAGTTTAAGTTAATTTGTTTTGGTTTCAATAGATGTATTTTTCATATTTTCAATTCTTGTTTTCTTTTTTTCACATCTTTGCGCCTCCCTTTTTGTTACTTCGCGCCCCCCTAGGGGGGCCCACCCCACAGTTTGAGAACCACTGACCTATCTGAAGCCAGGAAAGAGATTGTTTCTTGTGGAGCACCAAAGTCCTATACAGTTTGGTTGTGGCCACCTCGATGAAATCCTGATACACTGAAAGAAGTGGACTGGATAGTTGAAAGGATCAAGGTCAAAGTGAATAATTAGTAATCTTGTATCCTGTGATGACAAGTCTGCAGAATTGAAACATTGGGAGATATTTTATCTTATAAAGTGGACATTGTGAGATATTTTGGGTCCATGATTTTTATGTTATTTGTATACTGTATGTGTTGGAGGGGAGGGGCAGTTTTGTAGTTGGCACATGTTTGGGGAGTTTGTGTGATTTGCATATAAGTTATTAATTACATTTTTCTCTGCACTGTTTCTCTGGGTCATTTATGTGTAATACAATTTTATTAGTTAATGTAATCTTTCGGCGCTGCTGGAAGGCAGTTTGGTGTTTACGTGCAATCCGTAATTAGTTTATCACTATAAACGTGGTGAATCGCTACAACATAATAATTGGAAGGGTGTTTTCCGTCAGCTACAGGTACATTTTTCAAAAGTACGGCACTTTCATGAGAAGAAAAGGACTCTTTTTAATTCCCGTTAATATGTATTTTGCTAAAATAGAAATTTTAGCTAATTTATTGCTTTCTCATTCATTACATTTTTGGTTATGGTGTTCGTGGTATTCATATGACTACTGTAAAAACACTATGGATATGGATAATTTAGATAATCAATAAGAAAATCTGTAAAAAATAAATATAATTAAAATTACATTGGTCTGTCTGTTCATACATCATGCAAAGAGAGTTACACAGATTTTCATAAAGAAATTTTGAATGGGGAGAGAGGAAATTATTTTTTACATGATACTACAAAGTACTGTACATCAGGAACTATTAAATTGTTTTGCAAATTGTTTTGCCCAAGAACTTGAAATAACACGATGACTATGCATTCGCCACAGGAACAGGAGTGCCTTTGATTAGCATTGCAAATAACTCAATAATTTTAGAGACTAGCAAAATAAATATTGGCTGTTGGGATGGTAATCTGGGCATTAGCTTGAGGTTTAAAGAGTCTCATTACACAATATAAGCCCCTCAAAACTGTGCAAGGGAAATTAAGTACAATTTTAAAACCCTAATCTTATTGAAGTGACAATTTTAACAGAATATGGTGAAAGGAAAAAAAAACAGAACGTACAGAAATTGTCCGATGTTTGTCTTCCATTTAAAAGAAGCATACTGTCTACTTGTAACCATACACTATATTGTATCAATGTCAAATTCATGAAGCCAGATCAGAATGAGTAGAACCCTTCATTTTGATATGCACATGGAGTCACTCAGTACATGGAAGGAGATGATGGACTTACAGCTTGCACTTCTTAAATACACAGTTAATTACAAAAAGTATGTGACTCGTTTAATTTCTCATGTCCTTACAAGTGATAAACAGACCCTTAGGAGCCAGAATTCTGCTACACTAGATTATATTGGTTCTCTTATCAAACTTACACAAAATTAGTAAAGGGACTGGGTCAGAGATCAAGAGGCTTTCTAAGAGAGCTAAAGGCAAAAGCTAACAGTTAACACAGCTACAGCCAACAAGGATATAAGTCATTCACTATGATCAACATATACTCAAATAGTGAAAATCATATTTAACAGTTAAAATCAGCTCTCACTTGACAAATAGAGCTGTAAAATTTCTGCAGGTTTGCTTGCTAGAAAGCTAAATTTAGACAGTAACTGATAACCAGAGGGTTAAATTATGTAATCAGATATGAAATTAATGGGTGCCACTGTTCTAGGAACTGCATAGTGAAAAATGCAAAGGAATTTGTCATGGGAATTACTTTACACATTCAACAACTGTGCCACCAATTTCCAGTTGCTCTGATACTTATCATTGCTGCAGGCAGTAATTTTTTCCCATCCTTGTGTCTCCAATTCCATCTCTTGCCTTTTTAAATTTTATTTTTGATCTCTTACAGCCCCTCATTGGTGTATTCTAGCTTACACTGTACATGCATTAGTAAGGAATGAAGATAAAGCCAGCATCTTATTTGTAGTCGGACATATCAATGATATAAAACCTTTAAAAAATTAAGATTTTCACCAGGAAAATATATAGCCTCAGTGCTTAAGTTGCTCTGAAAAGTATGATTGTAATGAAGTATTCATGAAAGAGGCAATAAGAAGGTACGCTCCGGGGTAAAAGCTTTTCGCATATACTATATAAAGGAAAATAAAACAAATTAGACAAACAGACTTCTTTTAAAATGTTGAGTCTAATAAAAGTGTATATACTTTACTCAGTGTAAATGAGGGAGATTTATTTTTTTATTTATTTATAAATACTACTTCACTAAGCCATGATAAAAAAAAAAAACTTTGGATGGCAAGAATTTTCTAATATCACCAACGAAAGATTTACAAGCACTGCTAATAATCTAAAATAATACTGTCAATAAAAAAGTTTTGCAATAAAACATGGAATAATTAATAGATCAGTTTCAGGTATGTCTGTTTATATTTTGTATTGTAAGCATACAATAGTACCCGGGAGGTCATAGCAAAGGAGAGATTTAAAACAAAACTGAATGCCATTATGAAGAATGCTGTATATCCTCTCTCTGACACACCAACTCAGCCAACCCAACAGCCAATGAATTATTTAGCTGAAGTGTGTCAAGTAACACTACGGGGGCTCCTTTATACCAAGAGCATTACACCTGCATAATGCCTCACTGTGCCTATCACTACCAAGTCAGAAGTTTTCTGTTCTTTCTTTTTAAAATTTTCTTCCTTTTTAGTCATTCTGGTGTGTGTTCAGACCATATACACACTGTCTATCTATTCATTTATTTATTTAAACAGATTTCGTAAAAAGCCAAATTTCTCCTTAGGGAAAACTAAAGTTCTGTCCATCTATAATTGTGAACATGTTTCTTTTCTAAGCAGTATTTCTGATATGCCAATGACAAGGTTTGAAACTTAATTTTTAGCTTAGTTTAGTTGGTTTAAATGTGATATGTGCCAAAAATGGAATCTTATCAAACATTTGAGTATAATACCTATCAAAATTAGCATTCTCCAACAAAAATAAATAAAATATAGTTGACTCAATGCAGTAATTTAAATGTAAGCTATTCAGTAGTCCTTCGTAGTCACTGGTAGTACTAGTAGCAGTAGTTTATTTATATAGTGCCCTTCACAGACAAAAGGTCACAGAGCACTGAACAGCAAATAAAGTACAAAAACAAGAGTAAAAACAATAAATAAACAAACTGGAACTATTCAGCACTTGTTTAAAAAGAAATGTTTTTAGTTGTTTTTTAAAAGAATCAAGAGACTCGACTCCATGCAGACCACAAGGCAGGCTATTCCATAGTATTGATGCCACAGACTGAAAGGCACGATCCCCACGGGTTTTTAGCAGAGCGCGTGGGACAACGAGAAGGCCCTGTTGCCCAGATATTAGAGTCCGGCAAGCTGTATGGCGTTGGAGCAGGCTGGTTAGGTACTCAGGAGCTTGTCCATGCAAAGCTCTGAAAGTACCAAAACTTTAAAATGAATTCTATAAAACACTGGGAGCCAGTGCAGTGTGTGCAAAATGGGGGTGATATGATCAGTCCGGCTAGCGCGAGTTAGGAGCCTGGCAGCTGCATTTTGAACTAACTGAAGGCGTAAGAGAGAGGACTTGCTCAAATCTGTAAAGACAGCATTATAGTAATCAAGCCGTGAGGAAATAACAGAATGAACAAGCATCTCCAGATCTAATTTTGAAACAACATTTCTTAGTTTTGAGAGATTTCTTAAATGAAAGAAACACGAGCGGCTAACTGACCTTACATATTCATCAAGTGTCAGGGTCTGGTCAAAAATAACCCCAAGGTAACGTAGACTCGACTTAGTAACAGGAGAGACAGAAGATAATTTTAAACTGATCTCAGAATGAAGAACAGGAGAAGCAACAATTAGTACCTCGGTTTTTCCTGAATTCAACTGCAGGTAATTACTACTGAGCCAGTCGTTAACCTGAGACAAACAATCAACCAAAGTGACCAAAGTATTAATTTGGTTAGGCTTAAATGAAAAATATAGCTGTATATCATCTGCATATAGATGATACGAGATGTCTTTGAAAGAGTTAAGAATCTGTGATAGGGGAAGAATATATAAAGAGGAAAGTATAGGCCCAAAAACCGAGCCCACTGGCATTCCACATGTCAGAGGAGCAGAGTCAGATAAAAAGCCAGCCACACCGACTGAGAAACTCCTATTTGACAAATAAGAGGAGAACCAGTCCAGACACCTAACAGCTGTAATCTATTAATTAAGATCCGATGGTCCACCGCATCAAAAGCTGTGGTAAGATCTAACAGTACAAGCACAGAGCACCTGCCTGCATCAGCAGCAATTAAAAGATCATTAAACACTTATAGATAGATACTTTATTAATCCCAAGGGGAAATTCACAGAAGAGCTGTTTCTGTAGAATGTCGCCTCCGAAACCCAGATTGAAAAGAATCAAAGAACCTCTGCTTTTCTAAGAAGGCATAAAGTTGCTGTTCAACCACCTTTTCCAAAAAGGCAGTTTTGAAGTTGGCCTGTAATTACTCAAAATAGAGGGATCAGAATTAGATTTTAGGCAAGGTCAAGGAGTAAGGGCTTGACTCTCTATTGTCATCTAAACATTGAATATAAATGCAGACTGTCATGTCTAAAGATCATCCAAATTATTATCTAGAAGACACAGAATGTCTGATTTAAAGTATTGCAATATACTCTAAATCATAAATACTGACAACATGCCCAATAATGGCTTATACCATGCATTTCATGCTGCTGGATATGACTCCACTTCTGACTTTCTTCCCTTAATTGGATTAAGCAGGTTTAAGCATTAGTGGATGCAGATATACTGTATATATGTGTGTGTATATATATATATATATATATATATATATATATATATATATATATATATATATATATATATATATTATATATATATATATATATAGTGTGTATATATAATATATTAGTGTATATATATGTTTACATTAAAATGTGATTCCCCACTTTTTCTTCTAATATTTTTAAAATAAATTAGACATATTTTTATAATAATCAGCCTTTAACATACAATTTCAGTCTTTCATTGCTAATTATTAAACTGTCAATTCCCTTTAAGATCTTCAGAGAGGTATTGTATTTTCCTATTGTCGATAAACAACAGAGTTCTCAACCAGTTACACCAAACTATGAATAGTTTATGAAATGTGCTTATAAAAGTGACGATGCATTACTAACTGATGATGAAATGTGAGCTGGATTGCAAAGGCAATTTTCTCATCCAACAAAAAAGCCAGCTCTGATGAAATTCTGGCAGCAGACTGGGGCACCACCATCTTTATTAAAGTATATTCAGTCTAGCTGTTACAAGATCTTGATTTGTTTAACTATGTTATTTGTGCTTGAGTCTTATGTTTGCCCTGGGCCTTAAATCAAATTACAGTTTATAAATTCTGCTCAGTGTACTACCTGAAGCAAGTCCCCTAATCTTTTTCAACCCTAGCGTGCTAAAAAAAAAAAATGATTTTGCTTCAGATCATCACTCAGTCAATGACTTGAATGAGTGTCAACATTAACGTAACTTTTTCTCACTTAACTCATCATTAATTTCCATTACCTCCCTTAAATAAGCAAGATAAAGCTTGTCAGTTTTCTCTTCTTAAATAACAGCTCAAGTGTTGAGGTGTAATAGTATGAACCGAAGGCCAGCTGTGCAACTCGATTTGTTTTGGGTTGGTCATCGTACAATCCACCATTTCATCTATCTATTAATCTATTACTGAACTTACTTAATCTAGTTCAGGTTAGTTAAGGCTGCAACCTGACCTTAAACAGATAGATCGATATTTATTATATGTATTATATTTATTTGTCCCCAGGGGAAAATGTGACATTTTACAGAAGCTCTTTAAATAAATAAATACATAAATAGATAGATAGGTGAGCAAGTAAGTAAATAAATACATAAATAAATAAATAAAAAATAAAAAATTATAACCACACACTTTGGTCTGAACACATACTGGAAAGACTCTAAAGCAAGAAAATTCAAAAGAAAGAAAAGTTCTGACTTGGCAATCAGTCGCCGTGAGGCATTATGCAAATGTTTTGCTGTTGGTATAAAGGAAAGCTCTCAGTGTTAGTGTGTTAAGAGAAGATGTACAGCATTGTTCATAATGGCACTCAATTTTGTTTTAATTCTCTCCTTTGCTTCTACCTCCAGCTGGTCAAGAGTGCACCCCATAACTCAGCCTGCCCTTTCAATTATCTCTTTAATTTGGTGGGCCTCTCTTGAAATGATGTTATCATCCCAGCACACCACAGTGTAGACACTTTGCAGCAACAAAGCCTGTCCGTCACATAAATCACCAATTTTAAGTTCTATGTTAAAGCCAATATCAAAAACCGTGACATCTTTTCAAATGATATGACAGAGTGCTGACTGAAGTTGCTGATCTTATCAACATACTGTACCACGTAAATTTACAGAACTGAAAATCGCAGCCCATGTCACATTTAGGGCCAGCGTGCCAATATTTCAGCACAGATGTACTTGTGCCATTTTCTCATTGTCAGTAACCTTCAGCCTGACGAAGCTGGTGCTGTACAAAAGTTATCAGGTATGGTGAGTTCAGCTACAATCACTGCCCTTTTTTGATTTTTTTCCCATTCTTTCATGTTACGTAAAATATGTGCCATCAGAAAGACAAGCTCTATTTATTTCTGTTTGAGAGGTTCAAAACATCTGTGTCACGTATTTTTTGTTAATGAATTAAATGATTTGTTGTCAGTTCTCACACACACAAGCCTGCCCTTACAACTAAAAACACAACCGGCTAGTTGGAGCGAAATGCAGAGTATGTCACATTACATGACGGTTATTTAGGGGAGTGGTCCTCCAACTGCCTCTATAGATGAGGGCTATGACTGCAAATTGCTGAAAGAGTCATCTAATATAACATGGCTTTAACCTGTGCTCCGTCAAAATGTGAGAAGAAACAAGAAACCTGACAAAGGCACCATCTGGAATGGAATTGAAACTCAGTACTCTGGAGCTGTGAGGCAGGAGCAACACTAACCAATGTTCCACTGTGCCATCTGTTTCAGCTAACTTTATTTAAATGGTCATTTAAAACATTTTGGTAGATTCAAGATGCTATATGTTTAATTAATATATGAGTATACATCATAATAAGTAAAATTGTGTTTATCATTTATTTATCCTATTAGAGCTAAAAATATGCTGCATAACCATTGCAGTATATTGTCACACGTTCATATATAGATTATAGATATATATAGATCGTTGTATACATAGATAATGATAGGCTCCTACTCTTAGATGGTATGCCACACTTTATTTGATAGACTGCTACATAAATCCTAATAAAGGATTGATTATTGCAATGTTACAATCAAGAAAAAATGACTAAACTCTGACTTTTAAAATCATTGCCATTAGCTAAGGAAGTGCACTATGAAAATATCCACCTTTTATTGTACATAAGCATTCCTTTTACTTCATTTTTAGCTCTGAAGCAGGCAGTTTTGAAGATGAACCGCTCAAGGGAATAATCCGTACTGAGCAGTAAGAACTCGCACTGGGTTGATTTGAGCAACTGATCTTCTTGGTAATGAAGCGAGTACCACTGAACCGTGCAGGCAAGCCGGCACTGGTTATGAGCAATCTATCATGAAACAACCCGTGCTGCTTCCTAGGTGACGAAGCAGTCTGCACTCTGCAAACTGCCCCCAAAAAAAAACATCAAAAGATTGCTCATGCATATGTATTATGTATGCATATATAAGCTATGTTTTAGCATTCAAATACTTTATAATTCTTTTGATTTTCACTGTAGAAAAAAGTTAAATTTCATATTCTTTTGTATCCCAGCAGGGACTGAAAATAGGCTGATGAATAAATGGATATTCTCTTGTATCTAATTCAACTATTCCGTATACTTGCCCATAATCTCAGGGAGCCTGAGTTGAAAGTCTATTGGAACTCTACATATTGAACCACTGCCTATTTGGCCATTCCTCCATCCATTTTTAGAACCCTATTTACCATTTTACAAGGGTGCAAGGGAAGATGGCTATCCTGACAACATCAGGTACAGGACAAGAACCAACTGTAAATGAGATGGCAGTCTTTCAAAAAACACCCCCATGCACACTCCCACAGGTGCTCATACAAGGATGATTTTGCATTGGAAGTTCACCTAATGTATTGTACACATTGCTGAGGTAAGAGAGGCAAACTAAATTGTAGAACAGTAACAGTTACAGAATGAACAATCAAATCAGATAACTTGGGTTTCTATTAAGAAAAGATCCCCCTTCTGTGGAGCAGTGAGACAGAAGTGGTAACCAATATACCACATCAATATCGCCTTTTGTATCATCTTCCATTTTATCTAAATTTCAAAGTCGAGTTACATTCAGTGTCATCTGGCTGGTCATACATTCATTATCTGTTTCAAAAGTATGCCAGTGCAAGTGTGCTTTTGTTACTGGACCAAGTTGATTGTGATTAACTATTTGAATATGAACACAAATGCTTTTTAATAGGCTACAAAAGAATACCTTTTTATGACTGGTATTTTTCATAAATTTTTTATGCTTTATCCTAAATGAATTCTGGTTAATTATACTGTGTGTCACATCTGAGGTTTTTAAACTCAACGATTATGAAGTCAGATTTCAGGTTTAGTGAATTTTTGAGAAACTTATAAATCATTAGCATTTTGCCACAAAACCATTTTGTTTTTCCTTGGTAGATGTATTATGTGGAAATATATTGTCATGATGCAGGTCCTGGTTGCAAGAGGAGTGACAGTCACAACTTTGAGGCGTCAACTGGTGAGGTTGTCTCGATGGCCATTTTGGATCCGAGTTTGTGGATAAATGTAGAAGGAGTAACACATTAAAAATAGCTTGCCTTAATGGTTGAAATATCAAAAATAAGGCAAGTGAGTTGGAGTTGTACGTAGCAGAGCATAATTATGATATTATAGCAATAACGGAAAAATGGCTAAATATCAAAGATGGGGATGAGTATAACATAGAGGAATACACATTTTAGACAGAACAGAAAAGGAGGTGGGGTTGCTCTTTATGTCAAACAGAAGTTAAATGCAAGTCCTCTTAAGTTGGATGATGAACCCCATCTTAGTGAGGACATGTGGCTTCACCTGGAAAGCATTAGGGAAAGAGGCCTTATTTTAGGATTGTGTTATAGACCACCCAATGCAGACAGTAATTTCAACACACATCTTTTTTTGTAATATTAAAAAGACATGTTTACAGGGGGTGGTGCAGTGGTAGCGCTGCTACCTCGCAGTTAGGAGACCCGGGTTCGCTTCCCGGGTCCTCCCTGCGTGGAGTTTACATGTTCTCCCCGTGTCTGCATTGGTTTCCTCCGGGCACTCCGGTTTCCTCCCACAGTCCAAAGACATGCAGGTTAGGTGGATTGGCGATTCTAAATTGGCCCTAGTGTGTGCTTGGTGTGTGGGTGTGTTTGTGTGTGTCCTGCAGTGGGTTGGCACCATGCCCGGGATTGGTTCCTACCTTGTGCCCTGTGTTGGCTGGGATTGGTTCCAGCAGATCCCCGTGACCCTGTGTTCGGATTCAGCGGGTTGGAAAATGGATGGATGGATGGATGGATGTTTACAGGGGGATGTTACAGTCATGGGGGAGTTTAACTATTCTAATATTAATTTGGATAACTTTGCAAATGGCGGAGCACAAGAGCAGTTTTTAGAAGTAATCCATGACTGTTTTTTAACACATTACGTTAAAGCACCAATGCAGGATGAAGCCGGTCTGAATTTAGTATTTTGTAATAATCAGGACAGAATTGAGGGTATAGAGGTGATTGAATGCACTAGGGTCAACTGACCATAATATAATACAATTCTCAGTGTGTTGTAAGAGTTTGGATGCAAAGACTAAAACTGTTGAGTTTACCTTTGGTAGGGCAAATTTTGAGCAGATGTAGCAAAGTCTTTAAGTGGGGAGACAGTCAAGGAGCAGTGGAACAGGTTTAAAAATGTTGTACATGTAGTGCAGGACAGATACATATCTAAATTTGGAATTAATAGGAAATAAAAAAAAAACTCTGCAATGGGTTAATAAAAAATTAAAAAAGAAGCTGCAAAAGAAAAAACAGCTGTATAAGGCATATAAGACTAATAACTCCAAAGTGAATTGTACAGCGTATGAGAATATTAGGGAAACCATTAGGAAGGATACTATGGAGGCTAAAGGACAGTTGGAGAGAAATATAGCAGATAAGACAAGCTGAAAAAGATTCTTTCAGAATTAGTAGTAAAAGATCAGTCAAGGAGGAGGTGAAGTGCATCAGGAAGAGTAAAGGGGAATTAAAAGTTGCAGAAAGTGAAATAGCGGACACTCTAAACTTGCATTTTTCGGAGATCTTCACAAGTGAGGAAGTGAATAACCTCCAAGTGGTAAATGGGACTACTAAGGAGGGTCTGAATGATTTAAAAATTGTAGAGGAAGAAGTACTGCTCAGATTAAAGAGGTTGAAATCAAACAAATCACCAGGAAAAAATATTTACTGTCAAGTTCTTAAGGAGGCTAGCAAGAACACATTCAAACCCTTGACACATATTTTAAGGAAGTCACTGCACACTGAGGAGATTTCGAAGGACTAAAAAATGGCAACTATTATCCCATTAAAAAGAGTGGCCAGGCAGATCCAAGCAACTATAGGCCACTAAACTTAACATGCATCACAGGAAAATGAATGTAAGTAATTATTAAGGAATAGACTGAGCAGCACATGGCAAGTACAAGAGTTTTTCTGAACAGCCAGCATGGACTCAGAAGGAGGTCTTGTTTTACTAACATGATGGAATTCTATGAGGAAGCAACAAAAGGATACAAACAAATGGAGCTTATGATATTATTTATCTTGACTTTCAGAAAGCATTTGATAAGGTGCTACATGAGAGGTTGGACATCACACTAAAAGAAGTGGGAGTTCAGGGTGATGTTTGTAGATGGCTGCAGGATTGGCTCAGACACAAGAAGCAGAGTGTGATGGTACGAGGAACCTTAACAGAAGTAGCTGATGTTGAGTGGTGTTCCACAGGGGTCAGTGCTAGAGCTGCTGCTATTTTTAAGGAATATAAGTAACAAGTTGGTTAAGTTTACAGATGATACTAAGATAGGTGGATTGGTAGATAATATGGAATCCTTTAAATCATTACAGAAGGACTTGGATAGCATGCAAGCTTGGGCAGATTTGTGGCAAATATAATTTAATGTCAGTAAATGTAAGGTATTAACACATAGGAAGTAAAACTGTTAGGTTTCAATACACAATGGAAGGTCTGAAAATTGAGATTACACCTTATGAGAAGGATTTAGGAGTCATAGTGGACTCTGTTATCCACTTCCTCAGTGTCAAGAAGCCATTAAGAAGGCAAACAGACTGTTAGGTTATATAGCACAGTGTGTGGAATACAAGTCCAAGATGGTTATGCTAAAGTTTTATAATGCACTGGTGAGGCCTCAGCTGGAGTAGTGTGTGCAGTTTTGGTCTCCAGGCTACAAAAAGGACATAGCAGCACTAGAAACGGTCCAGAGAATAGCGACTAGGCTGATTCCAGGGCTACAGGGGTTGAATTATGAGGAAAGATTAAAAGAGTTGAGCCTTTTCAGTTTAAGATAAAGAAAATTAAGAGGTGAAATTATTGAAGTGTTTAAAATTATTAAGGGAATTAGTACAGTGGATTGAGACTTATTTTAAAATGAGTTCATCAAGAACAAGGGGACACAGTTGGGAACTTGTTAAGGGTAACATTATGAAGATTTTTTTTTTACACAGAGAATCATAGACACTTGGAATAAGCTACCAAGTAGCGTGGTAGATAGTAGGACTGTAGGGACTTTCAAAACTAGACTTGATTTTTTTAGAAGAATTAAATGGATGGGACTGGCAAACTTTGTTGGGCTGAATGGCCTGTTCTTGTCCAAATTGTTCTAATGTTCTAATAACAATCTTTTCTTGTTTTGCAACTTTGAAAACCTTCATATTTGATTTCCTGGTTCTTGAATGTTTTACTCTTGAATTTACCTTTGATATTTGTTCTCATTTTGACTTTGTTGATAGGCCTGGTAACTCTCCCTTTTGACCTTAACTATTTTTTTTCACTTAGCACATCTTCTGGTCCTTTTCATAAAAAATATACTGTGTCTCTTCAAGTCAGTAAACCTTTATGGTTTAGTTTTTGAAATATGGTGACTAAAACCTGGCGTAAATAGATAAGAGACGCAGATAAACAGCCAGTATCCAAGAGGGATGGTCATTTTAATGTCCAGGGTGAAAAGGAGAAAGAATTAAATAAAAAAAAAAAAAAAGTAGGTTACAATAACCATGTTATTGTTAAACACAAGTGTTAAGAATAATGGCTTCTTCAAGCAGGTCTGTCCTCCTAGGAAGCAGGTCCTAGAATGAACGCTTACTTTTAGTTGCAGCATGATCTAAATACCTTCAAAGGCAAGTAGGGCAGGTCTTACAGAGGCAGGGTGGAAGTGGTGTCACATGTACTCTGAGAAGTTCTCCTTCACAGTAAGGGTGGACATGGAAAAAAGGTTGGATGTTGTGTAACACCCTCAACCTAACCCCACTTTCCTTCATCAGAATCTATGGATCCCTACAGATGCTCGTATGTTTGACACCAGTTGTCTTCAAGTTCCGATATCATATAAAAGTAAGTGCAACATAAGTTCTATCATCACATTTAAAAGGAAACAGTAAATCAGTTGCTCAAAAACGTGCAAACATATTTTGGTTATAATTAGCAATTTTTCCACATGTAAATAGTAAACACTTAAGCACTCAAACTCGTATGTAAGTCATATAATGCAATATGCAAATACAGACAAAGTCTGTAACACTAAAGAAAAACATTCCTGTCATTATTTTTAGAAGGTGCTTTCTAAACATAGAAAAGTGAAATATTCTGCTGTAAGAAATATATTCTATAACCATGTCAAAAGTGTAAGCATTTTCCGCTCAACCTAGAATCCATAGTCGTTACAAATTTGGCTAATGTCATATGCTGGTCTCAGAGTCAAATCAAATGGCTTTCTTGACATACAGTCTATACACCTTATCACGAGTAATTATGTGTGTCTAAGAAATAATTTGAATGAAAGATCAAAGAAAAAAATGGTGTTCACTCAGAAGATGATTGCTGCTATAATGATTTAGGACGGAAAAAGACCTGCCCTAAAAAGTAAAGTAAAAAAAACAAAAAGCACATGGAAATAAACCCAGCAGAGGATCTGAGGCAAAAGAGTAGGGAAAAACATGTAGAGAAATGATCGCCAAAACACAAAATGGGAGGCGAAAGCCAAAATATACTAAAACAACGGTCAAATCCAAAATGAACATAAGGGTCCCTAAAAAAGGCATCAGTTGACTCCATGAATTCTTTTAAAAAAACTCAAAACTCATCTGTTCAGGAAGACTTTTACCTCTGCATGACTTTATTGCCCCTCTCTCGGTTTACCTGTATGTCAAGATGCTCATGTAACCTGTATGTGTGTGCTAGACCATCAATTATGTTGTCTGTTAGGCCTTTTTCTCTGAATTTATTATCTTACTCTTCTTTATTTATTTATCTGGTTTAGTACAACACTATGTACTGTATACCCTGCCGTTCTTTCTTAAACTCTGTGAAGTGCCTTGAGCATGGGAAAGGTGCTATATAAATAAAATGTATAATTATTATTATTAAAGTAGGCTTTTAAATATTCCAAAACTAGCATACTGACAGCACTTTGCCACCGTATTTTATACCTGACAATGATAATGTCACATGACCAGGCAACAGTAAACAATATGGCCACAGTTGGTTCCAATATATAGCAAAATGTTGGCAATGCACCAAAATGATACTTAAAATATATGGACATATTATGTAGCCATCAAAAATATAATGGCAAGTGATAATGACAGCTGCATGGCTGGTCCAAACATTTACTTGAATGAAATGCAAAACTTCTCAACATATATGTTTCCAGCAACTCAATTAAAAGTGGTATTCCATCCATCCATCCATCCTCTTCCGCTTATCCAAGTCGGGTCGTGGGGGCAGCAGCTTGAGCAGAGATGCCCAGACTTCCCTCTCCCCGGCCACTTCTTCTAGCTCTTCCAGGAGAATCCCAAGGCGTTCCCAGGCCAGCCGAGAGACATAGTCCCTCCAGCGTGTCCTGGGTCTTCCCCAGGGCTGCCTCCCGGTTGGACGTGCCCGGAACACCTCGCCAGGGAGGCATCCAGAAGGCATCCTGATCAGATGCCCAAGCCACCTCATCTGACTCCTCTCGATGCGGAGGAGCAGTGGCTCTACTCTGAGCCCCTCCCAGATGACTAAGCTTCTCACTCTATCTTTAAGGGAAAGCCCAGACACCCTGCGGAGGAAACTCATTTATAATAAAAGTGGTATTGTCTAGCCAAAACACAAAATATGATGCTTTACAAACAAACAAAAATGATGTAAACCATCCATCCATTGCATGAATGATGGAACCTAATGCAGCAGGCATTGGGGCCAAGGAAGGATCTGCCACAAGAATCATGCAAACTCCACACATACATACCTGGAACAAAGCAGAAATTTTGAACAAGCAACACAACCCACTGTCCCACAACATTGTCTTCGTAAACCAACTGCTAAACACAGATCAGTTTGGAGTAGATTGGGCTGATGATCTGGATGTCCATGGTTGCTTCTGGCGCTTGCTATTATTGTACTTCCTATGAATTTAACACCATATCCAAGCATAATATGGAAATAAAAAACCATATATCTGAGTCAACTCACGAAACAATGATCCAAACCACCCAAGAAAAACCATGACTACAAATGAAATTAATGATTTTTGGAAGAGTTAAGCTAAGATCTAGAAGGAAACTATACAGAATGATAGGTAGTGTGTAAAGTATTATTGCCTCAGTTTTTGCTGACCATTGAAATCTTACTCTGATATTATGGAATATATGATAATTTAGTTAAGTAGAATGCTGTCATTTGGAATATGCATATCAAACAGAAAAATCACACATGGACAGGCATCAATTGATTCATCTTCTGCCAGTTATTCAGATCTTGCTCGTGGGGGCAACAGCCTGAGCAAAGATGCTCAGATGTCCCTTTTCCTTTCCACCTCCCCCAAATTTTCCAAATGCATACCAAGGCATTCCCAGGCCAATTGGGAGACACAATCATTCCAGCATGTCCAGGGTCTGCCCCAAGATGCCCTCCCGGTTGAACATATCTGAAAGACCTCCCCAGGGAGGCGTCCACAAAGCATCTTAATCAGATGCCTGAACCATATCAAGTGGCTCCTTTCAATATGGAGAAACAGTGACTCTACTTTGAGCTCTTGCCGAATGTGTGTGCTCCTCATCGTATCTTTAAGATTGAGTCTAGACACCCTTGCAAAAGAAACTAATTTTTTCGAGGCTTGGAACCATGATACAGTTCATTCCAAATTTACCCAATGCTCGGGTGAGTCTGTTCACCACGAATGACAAGTACAACCTCCACATGACTGTGGACGCTGCTTTGATCCACCTGTCGATCTTCTGCTCCATTCTTCCCTTGTTTGTGGTCAAGACCCTGAGATACTTTAACTCCTTCACTTGAGTCAGCACCTCCTCCCCAACCTTAAGAGGACACACCACCCTCTTCTGGCTGAGAGCCATGACCACAGACAGTTGCAAACCACCCCAGTTTGCTTCTGAGGCAACAGCCTGATGAAGTCAGCAGGACTGCATTATATGCAAAAGCAAAGCTGCAATCCTGAGGTTCGCAAACTGGACATCCTCCGCTCTTTGGCTGCAACTAAAAGTTCTCTCAATGGAAATTAAGAACAGAATCAGTGAGTCATCTATCAGTAATGATTTTGTTATTTTATTTGTTTGCAATACAGGGTGGCACAGGGAAACGGAAAAGTTTGGAACTAGGTGTTGGTGACCCTGGGGCTTCAGCAGTTGTTTGGGACCAATGCAACCTCATTTAGAACCCCTTGCCATTAGTTATAATGGAGTAGAGGAGTAGTGTGCGTCGAGTGTTCGCTGTGAAAGCCATTTATAAGAATGGTGATAGCGTGATTGCTGCGCAAAGGAAATTTCTGCATCATTACCAGTTAGGACATCATGATCATATCCCGTCTGCTCATGCGATTACAACACGGGTGCATAATTTCGAAGGAATGGGTTCAGCCTTCAAAAAGAAGTCCCCAGGTGGATCCACTTCACATACTGCCTGACAATCGATGGCAGCTATTTGACGATTGTTTGGGAGGTGCATCATTTCACACAATGGTGATTCCATGGCGTCAGAGATCCCCAGACCTCACTGTTTGTGACTATACTCTGTGGGGACATCTTAAAAGTCACGTGTACTGCACATATCCTGCAACTATTGCTGAACTAAAAAGGAAGATTAAAGAGGAAATTGCTGTTACGTCAAGCAATGCAGAATTTCTACAACAGGCTGTCGGAATGTGTACGGAGAAATGGACAACACCTTCATTATGTTTTCTTTCACACATAAAATGAATGAATACTGATTACCATTATTAACTGCATATCCTGTACAATACATTTCATCATTAAATGTATTTTGTAATGTGTTTGTGTATTGAACGTCAATTGAAAATTTCCCGTTTCCCTGTGCCACCCTGTATATTTAAGCTAAGAACAAGAAAAGTTAGAACAAGGAAGTGTTCTTTGCCATGTAAAGACAAAGAATTGAAGTTTGGTTGATTCAAAGGAAACAGATGGGTATGAACTAGCTGGAGGCATAGTGTACTGAGAATAGTGAGATACATGGCATAAAAACAGAGAGCTGCACAACTCTCTTCTATCAGAGTACAGGACATACTGTGAATGGTGCCTTGCTAAATCAATAAAATAATAATGGAGATAAATCATATGTGAATCATATTTTCTCAGTCAGCTTTAGTTCTATAAATACATTTCACACTTTAATAAACTAAAAAGCTATTATGTTGCTACATGTACAATATTATTTAAGCTGAAAGTAACAAAAATATGTAATTATAAAATTCATCAAATGAAATTCTTAACAATTAATTTTTCATCTGTTCAACATTTATTTTCTTTAAAATCCATATAAAATGAGTTGCTGCTAATGTCAGCTACTCAGATGTACATTCTAGCAACAGAGGGGCATCTTCAACCAAAGCATAATACAATTTGTTTCTGTTTTAAGGGAGGTTCTAAGAAATATATAATTTATTGGTAAGGTTGGAATTTTTCTCTTACTGATCCAAAAATTATCATAAAGCAGTACAAAGGAGCATGATTATTCTGCAATAATCCTTGTCCTAAATCCCATGGGTTCAATATTCTGATATAGAAGTATTTGATAATGAGACCTTCTCCACGCAGTTGAGCAGTCCCACTGAATTATGAAGGACGAGAGCTGAAAAAAAGATTCCCAAATGTTCTGCTATAATCTTTTAGATATATTTGCTTTGACAGTGCTAATTGAAAGCATTATAAATTAGGATTTATTAATCTACCCAAAGGAGCATAAACGTTATCCTAGGTTCAGAAGTTAATTTGTATTGGGAATGTAGTAGATAAACACTGACAATGCTTTAATAAGGCTGAAGGAAAGCCAGATGATTTTTGAGAAAAGTAATACAACTACAATACTTGTTAATCACTGAATATGTGGTTATCCCTGCAGCATTAAGAACAAATTGTCTTTATAACCTTTCAAAATTCATAATACTAATTGGCAAACCATCTTCTAGAGCATCCCTGACATAATGATTACCTGAAGTAAGGAGCATAGAGCAGGATTGATTCCTTCCTTGTGCTCACTGCTGCCAGGTTAGGTTCTGGCTCTCATTGATCATTTACTGGATTAAGATGGTTAACAAATCTGATGGCTGTTTGGATTTTCAATAATTCTCTCCAGCTCTGTACAAAGCATGGTCTAAACATTTAAGAACAAATAAATAAGTAAGAATAATCTTAAAATGAAACATTTTAAAAAGAAATTGATTGTGATCTAAACATGTTAGGAAAAATTGGATGCAGAATGTTATTTGATATAAAAAGAAAATACTATGTTGTATAATGATTTTCATCTGCTATCCTAGTCTCCACACCCCATAGCCTTGTTTAACCTCACTGAGAAACAGTTGATCAATCCAAACTCTTCTGTTGGGACAAAGCTGAGAATGCAACTATGCTTTGTGTGGTAACAGAGGAACACTGGGCTACCATCTTAGCAGTGGCACTGCAGCAGTAGGGAATGGCCACCACTACTAGCACCACGATCAGATGCTGAAGGCAATCGTTATGGCCATCTGAGCCACCATCTCCCAGTATAGGCACCACTAGCGAGTGCAACATTATAAAAGCATCTTCAGGGCAGGGGAGAAGCTTCAGCTGCACACAAAGACAATTGCCGGGCTCTTCAGAAGAACAGCAGAGTGGCAGCTAGAAACTGACCTGGGCACACAGCTTGTATTTCCTGGATGCATCACTGTGACCACCCTCAAGTCAGACATTATGCTGCTGTTAGAAATAAGGCAGATGGACTTTTAAGAACTGACAGAAGGTAGACAGAATGGTCTACGAAAGCCTATGATAAAAAGATAGCCATTTATTGGGAGTAGGTTGAAGAACGCTGCACAGTGGCCGCTCACTCAAGTGGGCTGCAGGGAGTCTGTTGGTCAGTCACTCTGTATGACATTCAAGACCATGGACATCACTAGAATAAGAAAAGTCAACAGAAATATCACATAGGGAGCAGAGAGAGTCTCAAATTACCTGTAGATAAGGAGGATTGATTCACTGATAAGAGATACTTTGACATGATCAACTACTGTATGCCTGGGGTGCCTGACCAAGAGTGAACGATGTTGGAAGGTCCGAAACACCCAATGAATCTCGGGCAACATTATTGACAATGAGTCTAACTGAATGAGCAGATACACAGTGAATTCGAAATGCATTCAGACCACTACATTTTCAGCACATTTTATTGTGTTGTAAGTTTTATTTTAAATGTATAAATTTGCCACCTTTTTCAACTAATGTACACTAAATAACTCTAAAAAATGACAAAAGGAAAACGTTTTCAGAAAGGTTTGCAAATTTATTAAAAATCAAAAAGTGGAGGGGTCTTAATACTTTCTTAATCCACTGTATTTTCAGTCATGCATACAAAAAGCAAAAATGGAAATTGCATGTACTATTTGCTATATAAATGGTGGGATCAACGGAGATCAATATATATATATTGTGGCGGACGGCCGGGACACCCCGACCATGGAAGGACCAGGGGAAAGAGGATTTTCAAGACGATTTCTACCCTGATCTGGCAGAGGGCAGCCCCCTTGGCTTCCAATGTGGCCAAGGGTCATGAGCATGGAAGCTCAAATCTGCTGGGGCCCGTGGCCATCACCTGGATGCTTGCAGGGCCCTGTTTGCCAGCAGTTCTGGCACACCCAGAAGTGCTGCCAGAAGAAGCTTGTTGGGCACCTGGACTCCTTCGGAGTGCCCTATAAAGAGGAGCCATTCAACACCTCTCAGTGGTTGGATGAAGCTCTTGAGGAGGAATGAAGGTGGAAGGACTAGCGGCAAAGTGACTGTGTTGTGCTTTGCCCTGTGGGCATTGTGTGCTGGACTGTAAATAAACCATATGCTGTGTGATAAAATCGTGTCCTACCTATTGGTGTCAGGTATAGGGCGGCAGTACACGCCTAGGCTTCGCAATATATATTCTAAACTATTCATAATAACATTTTTTTTAATTTTGCATGTTATTCTATAAATATACTCAATTTGCTCAAGCTTATATTCCCAGCTTTGCTAATTACTAAGAATGCATCTTAGTTTTGAAGTGTATTGGGTTATTATGTCGTTTTATATTTAACTACATTTGCAAATAATAAAAATTCAATACTTTTTTAAATGCAAACTGCAGTTCACTACTCACTATTTCCATTTAGTTACAAATGCCAATTACAGAAAACAGGCAAATTTTAATATTTTTCAAATAACTGGTAGTTTTTCCTTGTTATAGCCAGGAAAGGAATCAGCCAGTTTTAGTCAAATTTTGTTATATAAAATACTGTCACTCAACATCCATTATTCCTGCCATTCTGCTTCACTGTAAGTGGCAATTTATTATTTCACAGAAAACGAAACACTTACCAAAGCACACTAACCCTTGAACTGCTAGCTCAACAATTCAATCAAAAGTATATGTACAAATAATTTTTCTCTTGCAACATACAGCCGTAATGTGAAACCTAAATCTAATGTTTTGCCAGTGGAACTTCTTTTTATTTTCAAAAGGGCAATGCCATTTAAGAAGAAAATTAAATTCATTTGCGGAGTACATTTTGTTTAGTAAGAATAACATATTTTAATAAAAGCAAGGTCAATGTGTTTTCCCCTTTTGTTTTATTCAAGAATAACTGGTATTAATGAAGATCAACTAGAAGAAAAACAAACTATGTAAGTATAGTATTCATATATAGGAGTTGAAATAAAAGGTGTACTTTATTTCTTTATTATTACATTTCAGAATTCCTTTTTGAGTCCTTTAAAAATAATTAAATGACTATTGTCAGTACTTACATTATTGCTTGACATCTCATGATGATTTCCTAATAGAAAATCAGATGCACTATCACCAGGGCTAAAAGTGTTCTGGTAATGTATTTCTTTTGTTTTATGTTTAAACAGTTTGTACTCAGCTAACACTTAATATCTACTGAAATCAAAGGCTTTAAAATGTCTGGGTGATCATTTCCAGCAGCTGGAACAGAGAAAGTAATGGAATTAATTGGAATATCTGCTTAAAAACAAAATGCTTGGAATGCTTACTCGCAGTAAAAAGTAAGCTGACATCAATTGATATTCAGTCATCTTATATACTGAGAAGCTTGTAAGAAATTTAAAAGCCCAGATTCTTAATTAAACTGAATTCGATTTCTAAAATATGTTAGTTGATGAGGATATGCTAAAGGAATACGTCTTACCCATCATCCAACAATAGAACGCATGCATAGAATTAACTAAAGAATCACTTTAGTGAATGACTGCTCTGAAAGCTTTTCTATTTGCTTACTATTTGGTTGCTCATGTTTGATACAATGTAAGGAAAAAAAGGTGCTTGAAACTTCTGGCTTGTTAAACTAGGACATCTTGACTTGATTTGTACCAGGACACTTTATATTAGGAAATGAGATCATCTATGATTTTGTGCTTTGTTCTGTGATAAATGGTTTACATATAAGAAGTCTTATTCTGCACACCAAATGTTTAGACAGGACTTATTTTATGATGTTATTTAATGGCAGAGAGGTATTGTTAGAATGAACCTTTAATCTGAGTGCTCATTGGTGGGACTGAAGTGTTTACCAGCTACTGTATACCTACCAGCTACATCTTGCCTGAAGAAGGGGCCTGAGTTGCCTCAAAAACTTGAACATTGTAATCTTTCTAGTTAGCCAATAAAAGGTGTCATTTGGCCTGACTTCTCACTACATTCATAATGGTTATCACGCTAACACCCTAGTACTACAGCTACTATATGTAAATGAACCCAAGTGATAACTTAAAACTAATCAGACTTGCTATGGCGGGCCTTACTGCTCACAGTGCGCCTCCACCAGTCTGTGTAAACAAAGGATACCAATGGATTTCATTTATAGTGATTTCTACAACATACAAATAGTCACATTTAAGCACAAAAGGTATATATTTTGGGTTATTACAGTATTGCAATTAATGTTGCATTTGGACATTACAAATTCTTAATCTATTTTGACAAAAAGGCATTTCTGCAAAATGAATGGTTAAATTAAAGCCCACAGAGTGGGGTTGTGTTTCCTTAGTCAGCTCCTGATGGGAATGAAAAATCTGCTGTAGCATTAGAAATATTATAATCTTTCCTACAGTTAAAAAGCATAAGTACAGCATTACAATTGTCTTCAAGTATTTATCCCCTCCTAAAACACACTTTCATTAGCTAAACCTTCACTGCATTTCCAGTAGTATTTTCTGAGTTATTTTATCTGTTCCTAAAGCTCAATCATAATAACAGAAGTATTTTGCTTTAACTTGCTGGCTCTCCTGCAGAGACAGATGTACTGAAAGCATTGTGATTCTGGCCCCATCGTGTTAAATGCTTAAAGTTGCGTTAGCCATCTCTTGGCCGATTTCTGTAAGAGGTGACTCATTTGAATCATCCCATTAGCCGCTAAATTGCCATATTGAAAGCACCTTTCCGAATGATTGTGTGTGGGAGTGAAGTAAGCTCTTTAGAACCAAAAACAAAAACTTGGCCCTGGAGTGCCTAAATAAATCTTAATGGTTCCTCTTTACAAGTGCAGAAACTGTTAAAATCATCCAATGCATTATTTCTTACTGAATATTTACTTGTCTATCACAGGTTCCTGGTTGGGATGCCTTCCTTCCAGGATTTCCATTATTCTTCCATTTTCATTTCGATTTCTAACTCGGTCCATGATGTTATATTGGCTAGTGACTTCAGATTGGCTTGGTGTGACCATGAGTGGCTTATCGTTCACTGGCATCCTGTCTGGAGTTAGTTTACTCTGCCCACTACCATGAGAACTGACTACTGCTCACTGCAACTCAAACAAGAGACTAAAAGCACTAAATTGTGGTATATTCATTAGCATTTAGTAAGGCTTTATTAATTCTTATATATTATAATGTATTCACAGATAATTCCCTACATTAAAAGTAAGATAATAAAACCTTTAACAATTTTATATAGCAAACTTCCATTGTATGCAGTTAAATACAGACAGTTTGCATGCTCTTCACAAGTTTATATTGTTTTTCATTCCACATCCCAAAAACATGTCTCTTCGGTTAACTGGTCAGTCTGCTTTGGCCTTAGGGTGCAGGAGATCCATCTGTGTGTGATTCCTGGTTCCATCCTTGCTCCAGGCGTTGGCTTTGGCCCAGTGTGACGTTTTGTCAGGTTTCTGTGCTTTCTTTTATCTTGTCTTTCTTAGAAATCTAATGTCTTTTAGGTGAGGGTTTATTGTTGATTTTTATGGTTTATTTTTGGTTAACAGACTATTCTGCATGCTATGTTGTTTTCTCTTGACTGTGTTGTGTTTTATTTCCTCCTTTTTTCAATTTTGTCTGTTATTTCCCCAGATATGTAAAATTACATTTTACACTGCAAAAATTATATGCATGTTGTTTAGATATGAAAACAGAAGAAAAACTGTATAATTCTTTGCTTAATTCTATAGAATTAATTGAATATCTCTAATATCTTATCTCATCTTCTCACCTGCTTTTCCTGGTGAGGGTTGTGTTGCTTTAACACGTAAATTGCACTGCTGAGATGTGGTTGACTATTCAGTATTATGGGGTGTTGCTGAATGACAGACTCGTGGGTCTGATTCATCGCCTAGGGAATTTGTGTGTTCATTTTCATGTTTTCTGTATATCTGTGTACATTTGCCTCCAGATATTAAAGTTTCTCTTTCACATCTCAAAGAAACCCCTGTAAGACTTGTTGGTATATCTAAACTGGCCTCATATGAGTGAGCGTTGGGGTAAATATGAATGTGCCCTACAGTGAACTAGAAGCTCCATCCATGACAGGGATTCTACATTGTGCTCAACACTGTGAGAAAACACTCTAGTCCCTGTAACTGTGGATTGGATCAAGTAAGTTCAGTAATGGATGGTGTCACACACATGTGCATGGGAGGTAGCTCAAGGGCTCAAAAACATGGTAATCCCATGCCGAAGCAGGGGGTGTTAGTGTGCACTAACCATTATCTCTTTCTCCTGCAGGCCACCCGGGGGAAATCCTGCCTGGGCCTGTCAATAGCACTCCGTGTTCTTGTTGCAATGACATCACTTCCGGTTCCAGGCCTGATAACATCACTTCTGGGCCAAGTGACATCACTTCCGGTTTTGGACCCACCCTATTATAAAAACACCATCTTGTTATCAGTGAATCAGCTCTGTTTTGGACTCAGGTCTGTACAGACCTGGGGCCTCATGTATAACGCCGTGCGTAGAACTCACACTATAACATGGCGTAAGCACAAAAGCGGGATTGTGTGTACGCACAGAAAAATCCAGATGCAGGAATCTGTGCGCAGCAAACTTTCACGTTCTTCCACTACATAAATCCCGATCAGCGTGAAAAGTAACGCACGTGCACGCGCCTTCTGTCCCGCCCCAACTCCTCCCAGAATTACGCCTCTTTGAATATGCAAATCAATATAAATAGCCTTCTGTGAAAAGACAATGGGAAAAGCACAGGGGAAAATATAAGAATTTCAGCGAATACCAAGTGGAGGCAAAGGAAAAACGTACTATTTGTTGGTTTAAACAGTGGTATAATCAACAAAAGAAAGTTGATCGAGTGACAGAGTGTCGGAGAAACTCGAAAGATCCAAGTTCACAAAGTCGCACAGTGCCTGAAATAAAAGAAATCACATATCAAAATCGCCGTGAAAAGGCAAGTCGTAGCCCACTGTCTTAGTGTCATATGAAAGCTTATAAGGGAACAGACATAAAAAATTGGCACACAGTGGGGAAAAAAGCACGAAATGTCAACTTTAATCTCGAAATTTCCACTTTAATCACGTAGTTTATTTTGATATTAAAGTAGAACATCATAAACTTCATCTTAAAATCGTTTATTTTACTAGTTTCTCAAGTAGCATGTTAAATGCTTTGTTCTGTGTTTGATCTTCTATGTGCTCTGTGTGTGTGAATCACTATATGCTTCCGTTCTTTCTTTTTCTCCGACAGGACACAGAATCCATTACATTCGTGATATTACAGCTCTCTGAATAATTAAAATACTGAGATATATACGTGATATCATTTTCATGATGATAGGAATGAAAGCATGTTATTAAACATGGGAACACGGTGGCGCAGTGATTGTTCATATCTCATGCAAGAGGCTTGCTGCGCCATGTGCGACCTTCGATGAAATAATTTATTACAGAAGTACTGTCTCTTTCAAACGTACTAACCTCCAATTCCTGTCCTTCCTTTTCTTTCTCCAAATACCCAATCGCCACACAATCAGCTCTGTAATAGACGTTAAGCCATCTGTAAGCTTAGAACGCCGATTCTTCAAAACTTTTTAGGAACATTGAAATATCTTCGTAGTACATGTTTAATTATTCTATTCGTCTATCCTTCCAGTGTCGCGTCAGCACCAGCAATAATACAGCGCAAGGCAGGAGCTATCCGTGGACTAGCTAGCGCTGTGGCACCGTGTCCTCACATGTTTAATTATTAACAATACAGATTATTTAAATGAAGTTAAAGTTTTATCTGTATACTATAAGCAACATATTTTGCTGCATTTCATCTTAAAAATGATATTGTCATCATACGCGCTTTATAAAGTGGCGCAGGTTGTGCAATATTATAACTAGTGTAAGTTTACAGTGAGGTCATTGTACTTAAGTACAAACAGTTCTACAAGGAGCACTTGATGGACTGATTGGGTGCGTTTATAGTTCTTGGGATGAAACTGTTTCTGAAACGCGAGGTCCATACAGGAAAGGCTTTTGACGCTTTTTGCCGTGGTTGAGGTAGTGTGTACTTGAAACTGTATACCGATAATTCTCTTTCCGATCAATTGCTGCTGTGATTCCCCACTCAGATACAGTGATATAAATACTCCGAGTGGTGCAGTGAGAGTAATATGGAAAAAGATGATCCGCTGTGGCAACCCTTAACGGGAGCAGCTGAAAGAAGAAGAAGATGCAGTGAGAGTAACAACGCTAAAGCAGTTATGGTATTTGGAATACTATGGCTATTCCCTGAACCATTATATTGCTACAGGTTAATTACAATCAGATGCATTACACTAATAAACAATATGCAGTTAATTTATAAAGCCGCGTCAGGAACGTGGGTCTAAGAAAGGGTGCCCACACAGGAACAGTAGCACTGCTTTGACGCTGGGTGCCGCCAGTCTGCAAAACCGAGCGGAGAAATTGCGTACGCCAGGGTATGAGTTACCGTGGAAATGTGCGTGGCTTTACGCCAGGTTTAGGTTTTATACATCGCGATTTGAGCGTGGAAACATTCGTACGCAACATTTCTGTGCATACGCACCGTTTATACATGAGGCCCCTGTTGATTATTTTTTTGCTTTTTTGCCAACTCTTCAAGTATATGAGGTAGCTACCCCAAACATTTTTGTTGTTCATCTCTTTCATTCACAATAGTTATTAATTATACATTATACACTATTACATTTAAAGATAAAATTGATTTTTTTTTTTCTGTTGGCTGGAACACCACATGAAAACCACCACACTTATTTTGCAGTTTATTCAGTATATTCTGACTTTGAATAAATGATAATAAAATTTTACATTTTCTACATATAAATATCCATCCATCCATCCATTTACCAACCCGCTGAATCCGAACACAGGGTCACGGGGGTCTGCTGGAGCCAATCCCAGCCAACACAGGGCACAAGGCAGGAACCAATCCCGGGCAGGGTGCCAACCCACCGCAGACATATAAATATTTAAAACAAAAATAAAAAAGGATACAACCTTACTTAAAGTTTCCATTTTTGCTGGACCATTACACCTTTTAACTTCAGTATCGGCAGAACACAACATGAAATTTGTCATGATTTTTACTTCAAAAGAATTAGAAAGAATTGCATAACAAACAATACTAATTTCAGGCATTGATCACAATAATTTTTGAAAATTTTTAAATATTTAATTATGTTGAAAAGAAACTCAAGATGTTTTACATTTGATTCTCAAAAACGGTTGATCACACCAAAAATCTCTTTCCTCTTTTCTGAATGTTCATTTTATGACAATTAAAAAAGGTCTGGTTTACTTTTTGTCTAGGGCAAATGATAAGTGAGCAGATGACCCATTTGTGATGAAACCCATGCTTGAGCTGGAATAACAAAAGCCTTTTGAGATGGCAGGAGTGCCAGGGGCAGACACCTTGTGAGGATCTTCCAGGAATGCTGCTTGTTTGTGCCACTTGACCCTCATTTGTCTCTCAGTGATCAAGCTGCAACAGCAGTACATTCTACATGCTCTATAACATTTTAAAATTGTTACTACTGAGATTATTATTACTGTTCTACAAATTGTTTTTTGCTGCAGATTATTTTTTTAATCTTATATTTTTAATTTGACAGTAAAATTTTACAAAGGCTTAATAAGCCTTGTAGTAATGAGATTGGGGTTTGCATCCTGGGCCCTCCTTGCATGGTGTTTGCATGTTCTCCCAGTGTCTGTGTGGAATAGATGGATTGGCAATACTGAACTGGCCCTAGTGTGTGGTTGGTGTGTCTTGGATGTGTGCGTGTGTGTGTGTGTGTGTGTGTGTGTGTGAAACAGACTTCGGGGCCATGCTGTGTGTGATGGCTGGCGTCTTGGTAAGTAAGCCTAATTGATTGCAATTAAGTTTAGTACAATACAGACATCTGCAATGGACTGGCACCCTGTCCAGGGTTTGCTCCTGACTTGCGCTCTGTGCTAAATGGCATAGGCTCCAGCACTCCCATGACACTGTTCAGGGGTAATCAGATTAGAAAACTAGAAAATGACTTAAGATGAGAAGCATTAGATGCTAGATAAAACTACAAAAATGCATGTCTTTCTGACACAACGCAGAAGTCATAAGTGTCAGATCTGCTTTTTATTCATTTTGCGCATGTAACGTACATTTTATCACTCTTCTGAATGAAGCTGGGTAGAACAGCTAGTCTCTCTATAAAAATCCAGCGTCTGTCTGTCTGTCTGCTTTTCACAAGAGAACTACTTAAGAGATTTAGATCGGGTTTTTTTCTATAATTTGCTTGAACATTCCGGTTGATTTTGCGACTTCGCTCATCACACTAAGTATCATAGTTTGCGTGCGGTGCCGATTTATTTGCACAAATTCCGAGAGAGATGCAGCAGGCAGAGGGGAGGGGGGCACGGCCCTCTTCGCTCACACTCCAGCATCAGGGGGTGTACCTTGCCTCCGCTTAGCTAGCGAATGAAAGAACTACTTAACGGATTTAGATTGGGCTTTTTTCTAGAATTTGCTTGAACATTCCGGTTCATTTTGCAGCTTCTCTCATTACTCTAAGAATCATAGTTCGATTGCAGGAGTTATATATTCACAGCTGCGGGCCAAGGGTAGGGGGAAGCATGATGACAGGAGTAGAGAGCCGGAAAGGGCCCACCTCGCTGTCCTGTTTCACTTCTACGCGGGTGAAGCCGCGGGGGACAGCTAGTATACTATAAAGCAAATATAAATGCTTAAAGGGTATGCATATGGTGCTGCTGTTTGTCTTCTACATGGTGTATACTTATGTCACTTCCTTTTTTCTATGTTCCAAATTCAAAACAAAGAGGTTTCCATTGTTCTGCAAAAGAAAATAAATCTAGTGATGTTATATGCAGCTTTCAATACCTTAACGTGCATGGTGCTCAGTAGCTTAATGAAAAGAGGCAGAGCATTGGAGATTTTTACAGAAATCATTGCTGTTATCTAGTATTTCTACCTTTATTAAAAAAAGAAAGAGAGAACTCTACAGACATGAATTCAAATCCCAGCGCAGAAGTCTATAAATTCTCCTCATATCCTCCATAACGTTTCTATGAGCATTCTGGCTCCCTGCAATATTTCAATGACATTCATATTAGTGTAGACACTGTTTCTGAAATGTCTTGTAATGAGTGAGTGTTCAGTGTTTGCATGTGTACGTGTGCCTTGCAATGTACTAACTGTTCAAAAGCTTCTGGAATAGGTTTTTGTTTTCTGCATCCCTGTAATAGATGTTCATGTTAAGTAAACATTTTATTATACAACAGGCCACACAAGTCTCATGGTTACTCATCATATTATGTCATATCCAGGCACTTTACACCCTATTTTTCTGAGCTTAAACCTCATTAATGTCACAATATATTCAGGAATGTTTACAAAAGCATATTTAGAGCTGCCACATTTCATCTAGTAGCCCACAGGTTTTCCTACTAGAATGGGAAGTTGTCCTGTTAATGTCTATTTGGTCATATCCATTCTTTTCTTTTTTTTTGTATTACGTTCTGTTGACCTAATCTTTGTTTAATAAGCTCTTAGTAATAAAACTCAGAATAGGTAGAGTATTATTTGAATGCAGATGCTGCATTGATTCGTGTCTCTTCAGCAATTGAAGGCTTAGTGTTCATCGAAAACACACACCGATTTATAATGAGTGAAACCTGCAACTTATTATACCCTCTAGTAATTTTAAAATTCCAGTCTCTTTGGTTAAGTAGCATCCTAACAATAACATTATCATCATTATGAGATTTTGGAAAACTACACATGCTGTACATGCTGCTCTCATAGTTAGCATGTGTAGTAACCAGAAGCCTGATTCCCATGAGTGAAATTAATTTTGCACTTTTCAGAATGGTTTCACCTGATTAGACAAGAGTTAATATACACTTCCAGTCATATGCACTTATTTTTACGCCTCTTGGTGCATATTTTCTTAACAATCAAAAACTTGCAACATAAGAAGTCAACAGTGAGTAGTGTAAACATCCTCACAGACAAACAAGTCAGTGCTCCCTACATGCCCCTACCTACTTGATGATGTTTTTGATACATATATTTAGCCACGGATTTTTACCTTGGAGAGCTTTATGCAAACCTAACTGTAGCAATGCAAAACTGGAAAACCCAGTCGAAATCTGAAATTCTTCTCATTAAGCAAAAACCAGTTTTGATCCAAATCCAATCTGCCCACATTAACTGCTTTTTGTTACGTCTGCCTCAATGTTTTATTGAAACGTTCCCCTACTTCATCAATCTAAGGATTATAAAGATGTTCATTAATACTTTATTCTCAATAATTTAGACAGGTCCATAAATAACTTGGGAAATGAAGGGGCATCCTAATCAATCAGAGTTTCTTTTGCCAGAGTAAAATAATTCATTTGTGATACACTTGGTTAAAGCTGTTCTCAATGGAAAGCTTCAGATTATTGCGCAACACAGTCCTCAACTATTAATATTGTCATGGTATGTCCCCACTCCCTGTACAATAAGAGCTGAAAGTGTACGGTAAAGCCACGTTAAGTGGTATGAGAGCTCTATGTGACCCAAAGCCAGTTTTATTTTTCGCTTTCAGGAGAGAACCAGAAGTGCATCATCACTCAAGACAAACCCTTGTGGTCTCCTGGATGTTTCTTGCAACTAGCCAAGTAGGTCCAGCAAAGATCTGTCTTTTATGATCATATGACCCCATGGACAAGATAACAGTTCACATGTGATAGATATGAGGATACAACTATGTCTGAAAGTTGACTCCAGGCTCAGTTTAACAAACTCTAGAAAGGCACTTACCACATTCCAATAACTAGCGTCAGAGTTATTACTTACAGTATTTTGAAAGGTTGAAAAACCCTGCACTAACAAGAGATTTAATAAAATTGTATTAGTCTGGGTGTTAAAGAAAAGGAGAATGAAGAATAAAAGAATGTTCAATGAAACTAAAACTAAGGACACACAAGGTGGCCTGTGTCTTGGTCCCTCAGTCACTATACATAAGCAAAACACAAAAATAACATTCTTTTGCCCTTTATAATTTAAATATTTTTATAAGATGCCTATCTAAAGTGAATGGAACATCATAACAGTTCAATTTCTTTTATATCTTTCCAGTAACTGCTGATTAACATACTGCCTGGTGTCACTAAGTAATTCACTGCCTGAGGTCAATGAGTAATAGGTAATTGAATATGCTTTGTAGTTACATGATTTAGGCACGAAATCACATTAGATATTACCTGAATTTCCAAATCCTGGACACAACTTCACAGACATAGTTCCTGGGATCAAAAGACCTTTTTATTTTAACAAGATACCTTCTGACAACCAGGTTTCTTTCACAAATCCTTTTTTTATTTTCCTTTTCCTCCTCTATGCAAAGGCAAGTATTGTCTTCCTCCCCACCAGACTCGAACTCATCTTGGTGAAATGCCAGACCTGGAAAAATGACATTGAACTACCCATTCAACATAATAAACTTGACAAACAAGAGGAAAGCATTCAGTTCTTCAAGCTTGTTTATTTAGCTAATTGCTAAGCTGTTCCCATATCTCATCCAGATACTACATAAAACTTGTCATGGTATCTGCTTCAATTCCACGTCTCAGTAGTTTGTTCCAGAGTCCCATAACTCTTTGAGTAAAGAAGTGCTTCCTGGCTTCAGTCCATAATGCACTTCCTCTTAATTTGCACTGGTGTAGTGATGTATGTGATTTACCATTTAGCTGAAAAAATCGATTTTATCTGTGCCTTTGAAAATTTTGAAGACCTGAATTAGGTCCCAACAGAGTTTCCTCTGCCTGAATCTAAATAGGTTTAATTCTCTGAATCTGGGAGAGTAGGACATGTCCTTAAGTCCTGGGATGCACCTGGTTGCTCTTCTCTGCTCAGCTTCAATGACTATTATTATGTTCTTCTTGTAGCATGGTGACCAGAAATTCCAGATGTGGTCTTACTAGTGAATTACATAGTCCATATATAAAATTCCTTGATTTGTGTTGAACAATTTTTATGATTTTTATTTGCCTTTTTAACTGCTTCTGCACATTGCTTAGACAGAGAAAATGTATCAACGGAAACCGCTAAATCCTTTTCAGAGGTTGCTTCCTGTAGAACACTGTCTACTGTCTTGTATTTATAACTGATGTTCCTTTTGCCCATGTGTAGTACTTTGCACTTTTCCTACATTACCTAGTTCTGAAGCAAGTCCTAGTCGTCTTAAATTGTTTTACGTCCTCCTCTGTGTCTGCCATTCCTCAAGTGTGGCATTACAGCTCCCAGGCAGCCTTACAGGTGTGAACACAGGAGTCCCAGTGGAGGGATGCTACCACCTAGCATACTGGAAGAGCAAAAAACCCTGTAAGACAGTCTCCCATTATCTCATCCCAACTGGGAAAGGAAACACCAACCATCCCAGCCTGGGCATCCATCCAATAACTTTCTCTGTCCATTGTGAGTGCCTACCAGCCGAGTAACTACTAATCCATCCCAGCCAGGATGCCAGCCCATCATTGCATCCCATCACAGCATATATTGTATATAATAATTAAAACGGGTAAAAAAAAGTGTTCAATGTTGAAAAACAAACAAAATTAAGACTACATTTTAGCTTTTATCAGATGAACCTTCAAAATATTTGTCACCAGGTGTGTCATCTAAATCTATTTATCCTCAACTGCTCGAAATGGATGATATTTAACAGAGCGTGCAGCATGAAATGACTCAGTGTAACTCACTGTAATATATTTCGTTGCTTTAAGAATAGACTCAGTCAGGCTTTCCTGTTCACAATCTGAACTCCCCCAGTTAATAGGTGGAGATGCAAAAAGAATTTACACTTTTACCTTTGTCATTTATCTAGGACACAACTTTCCCATACAAATTACAATGAAAATTATTTGAGTAAAAATCAACATCTCTTCTTGTTTAATATTGTTATTTAAAGGAATTAGCATTGATTAACTGGAAAAATAGACTAAATAATTTTTAAAGAAAGTACTAAAAAAGAAATCGTTACACTCATTCTTAGCATTAGTATCAAAGCTTTGTTGACAGGTAAAGTTTGTGATGCAGTAAAACTGTTAATTGTCAGATGTTTAATCAGATTTAGTTATAACTCAACTTTAAATACACATTTTCTTTCTGAAGTAATTGAAAAAATATTAGCCTTGCAAATTTAGTCTCTGAAATTTCAGTCTGGCTTTCACATTAGTTCTTATCTCCCATCAATAATGAGATTCTAATATCTTCAAACAGAAGTCATCTTACACTTATTATGCTGTAAGATTTAAATGTAGCTTTTCACACTAATAAACACATCATTCTTTCACACAGGACTGAAAACTATACTGGACTTTTGAATATTTTACGACAAAATGATCAAATTGTTTTAACATGACATAAACAGAAATGTGATTATGATGTTACTCAAAAAGAACATTGCATGATAGCTCAGTACTGTGTCTATTTTTTATTTTTTGCTTTACAGTATATGCTACCTTTTTTCAGATACAGTGAATTCCAAAAACATAGTATTCACTTTTACTTAACTGTCTTTGACTAATTGCCTCAGTAAGTTAAAGCATCCAATGGATATTCCAATGTAGAAGACCCTTTATGGCTGAGATTTTACTGTCCGTTGATCCAATGCAGATTGATAATTTATTCCAAGTCTCCACAAATTGTTCAGTTTTTATTTGTATTCACATATAATGCAAAAGGCACCTACTGCAATAGCCATGTGTGTCTGTCCATCTGTCTGTCCACATAAACCGACTGCATTTCACTCACGTTTGTTGAAATTTGACGTGCGTATTCTTTAAGGTGATTTGTCTGGGCAGTTAAATTTTCATTGAGGTATCTTGACTACAGCGCGTTGTACACATTTATGAAATTTCAAAATGTCATTGAAAATAATTGGTGAATTTGAAGACTCCTCTATCTTAAAACTGAGAAACAGTCTGTGAGACTTTAACTATGAATCAGTTTAGTGTTTTGGTTTTACCTTGACAGCAGTTACTTCAACTATTTATTTTTTTCACTTGTGCAGCTGCTCCTGATGGCAGAACAGTTAAACACATGCAGTTGTGTGCATTGAATCAAATAAACCTCACTGCTGGGCATGGGATGGTGCAGGGTTAGATAATCAAGTATTGCCATATATGGATGGTGTGATGCTACTGATGTATTTATTTATTCAATTCTCTAATAGATAGAAAAAACTTTATTTGACCTCAGGAGGAAATTCGGCTTAATAGTGATATTCTTAATTGATTCGATACAGTAGTAATGATATTGTTTATTCATTCATCATTACTCAAGGTAAGTATTGTTTCCTACTGTACCAGAATGCAGGGTTAGGTCTCATTATATGCGAACAGCCTGGCTTCTGCCTGTACTACTTCTTACGCTTGTCTCTGCAACTTCTTGTGCAAACTTTAACCACAGTAGCACTTCTCCTGGGCGGGTAAATGACATGATGTTCATGTCCATAAAATTAAAAAAATACAAATAATTTAACTAGAAATACATGGAGGTTGTGTCAGTGACACT
This sequence comes from Erpetoichthys calabaricus, assembly GCF_900747795.2. Classification (NCBI taxonomy): domain Eukaryota; kingdom Metazoa; phylum Chordata; class Cladistia; order Polypteriformes; family Polypteridae; genus Erpetoichthys; species Erpetoichthys calabaricus. The sequence continues at coordinate 72,801,212 of NC_041407.2, forward strand.
TTATGCTACACTGACCAAATATGCACTCAGTGTTTTTGTTGCGATAAAAAAAAATACAGCCGCATTATCTAAAGATTATAATGATTCAGTATTTCTCTAACACAGTGCAATCATTGTAATGCTTTACCAATAAATGACAATCTATTAAGTCCAGATGCAGACATCGATTTTAGTTTGAGACTTCAGAAGAGATTTTAAAATTTTATCAGGTATTTCTTTTAAAAAAACTTTTGTTTAAGAAATTTGAACTACAATAAGCCTCAGACCCTCCACATCCAGCAACAGCTAACAATAGAACTTCTGTTACTTTACTTTGGTTTCAATTTGCTGTCTTTGAAAGAAAGATATTATAAAATGGCATTAAAACATTGTATGTGCACTACTAGTACTTGTAATTACATTCTGCAATCACTGCTTTTTTAAATGGCTCACTGTTGCAAAAATATGTAATAAACTAAATTGTGATAACAAACATTTTGATGAAGCGACTAGAAAATGTAAAAATGCTCTTATTTTTAAATCAGCTAACCAAGTTTTTAAATGTACCTGAATGTTACACCATTTCTACATTTTCTTCCTTAATTCATGGACGGCACTTGGCACTTGTTACTGTATGTGGACTTTAACAGATCTCTGTGCTCATAATATGTTTGTAATTAGGCCTCAAACATTTTCCAGCTACACATTTTTTTAGAGTGAACAAGTTAGAAACCTTGTTAAAATAAACCTGCTCAGCTTTCCTAATCCTACATCAATATCTACATTTGGAACTACAGCATATTATTTAGTAATGATGAAGATATGCACAGCATCTCCAGACTTTATCAATTTTTTTCAAATACATCACACCAACTGATCTAAGGCAACTTTGAGAACAAGATATTGTAATTAGGATTTCAGATGATAAATGGAAATTCTCCATTAACTAGAAATACTCTTCATTAATTTTGTGGAAAACATGGTATAATTCAGGTAAAATATGTACATTGCATGTACTACATCTTTATTTCTGTGTGCACTTAAGTATGGTGTCTCTCTGGGTTTAATGCTGGAGAAATAAATTTTTCTCTTTATATTTTGTAAAAAAAAAGTTTACATATGAATAAAAGCAAGCAATAGTTCAATAATGTTATTAATTAACTGATTTAGTGAGGTAAAACACTACTGATTGAATATTATGATTCCCTAAATAGTTGAAAATGCTTATGTTATTTTAATGGTGTGAATTATGCCAATAGCGAGATATATTAAAAAAATCTAATTGAAAAACCTTAACCTTTTTCCTGGATCAATCCACATGAATTTTAGTTGTTGTCACATCCATTTGCTTTTTCTACTGCTTATGGCACATTAAGAATATTTAAGGATGTTAAAGACTATAGTCCGTTCTGGGTGTAGTTCGGATGCATTGTCCAAGCAGGGAGCGTATTGCGTCTGCAGGCTGTGTCTATGTCATGGTGAGTTCAAAGATAAGAAAACAAGAGTTGTGGTAGAGAACATATGTGTGTGTCTACATAACAATGAATCTGAGCAAGAGAATAAAATAATCTATGTTTTAGGATAAGCACACACCAAAACCCTTCAGGGTTTAAAAATCGGAATAAACATATACAAGTGAAATGAGGTATCTCTCTAGGCCAGTGTTCCTCACTATTTTATTCAAGAAAGCCACATTAGTGGGACACCTTCAAGAAGGAGCTGCCTGCCAAACACAATCAACATTCAGCATATCTACAGTATGTACCTAGCTATACATTACTTTCTACACTACTCAGGGTTTGATTTGGACAGGTCTTTTAAAACTCAGTATATCAAGATTATAAAGCAGTCAAACAAATACAGCAATACACATTAAAAGAGGCCTACCTCAAATGTGAAATGAGAGGAAGTGTGTAAGAATCTGGTTGATATTTTTATTGCATTTGTAGCTTGTTGTAGCAATCTTTATAAGACATTTGAGTTTCTCATCTGTTTCTGTATCTGCGTTTTGATTTCACTGTATTTATTTCACTGCTCATGTCTGATTTTTTGCATTTTTGTTTTGTCACAAATCTGTCCATGGTTTTCTTTGGTAGATTGCACTGCTGTGAAAGCCAGCCAAGCAAAGGCAAGATGCATTTGCATGCCATCTTTATAGAATCCTATGTTAAGTAGTATGGAAGTTGAAATTTATTGTTATATGCAGCCACCAATAGAACAAGAAATGTAAACTTTGATGAATATATTGGCTGCTTCAAAAAAATAAAACTATTTGCAAGCATTGTTATACACTACTGCAGAAGATGAGAACTCAATTAAATCAATGCAAGCCACACTGCTCAGTGAGTAACCCCCGAGGCCTAACTAGACTGGATTTGCCCCTAGCGACCCTATGTGGTGCCCACAGCATTTACACATAATAAACCACTCTTCTAAACCCTCTTCTGCAGTGAACTGGCACCCTAATCAAGGTTTGTTCTTGCCTTGTGCCCTATGATATCTGGGATAGGCTCCAGCTCCATACAGCAACCGTAGAAAATGACATGACATGACTCTTTGTCAACAGAATATGGACCAGAAGTGTTTTTAAGCCCCGTCTAGGAAGCACTCCTGGTATGAGCTTTTGGTTCACTTAGAGGCTCAGGTGTGTTTTCTGGAACGTTTGGACCATCATCTAAGCACTCTCAAGGTAGGCCCAGATTTCATGTCAGTACTGAACCCCAATACACACAGACTGGGCCACGCAACTCCACAAAGCCTACCCATTACAATATGTTACACTGCTGCCAAACACTGTGTTGAGGGACTCCTCCATTGTACTTTCTTTATGTTACGTGCCTAGAATATTTACCTTCTTCCATTATTAAGAGTCCAAATGCTCCTAACTAATACTACCTCGATTACACTGGCACAGCCAAACACTTTACTATTGCTAATGCACTTTATGTCAGTATGGCTTGTGGTTCATGTCTCAGCCCGGAATGCGCTCCAGCACCGTTCCTGACCAGGTCTGACTTGACTCTAGCAACAAGTTTATTTCATCAGTCTTTCCATCTATACATCCATCCTCTAAACCTGCTTATCCAGAGCAGGGGCTTAGCGAAGCTGTAATTTGTGGCAGGATGTATTAGCATTTCCATTGCAGGGTAGATAAACACACGTATTGGGGGCTAACTTGGTCGTTAACAATTCACGTAACCCACTTGACTTTGGACTGTTGGAGGAAGCACATGCAAGAACATACAAACTCCATATTTCATGTTTGTCCTAATTTAAAAGTCTAGTTGTTTCTGTGTATGTTATTATTAGCCCATTATAGAATAGCATTTTGTTCACGGTTGGCTCCTGCCTTGTGTCCATTGCTGCTAGGATGGTCTTTGTCCCCCATTGTTCCTGAGCTGAATTAAGCAATTTTGACAATACAGTTTATACAGTAAACATATTTATGCATATTACTGTTTCATCCTGTGGATTCAGAAAATGGGTTAATTCATTTTACTATTAGGAAAGGCTATTTGGAGACAGTGTTATTTTTTATTAATATACAGATTACGTGTTTGTAAAAGCTAATTATACTGTATTTTTTGCACTGTAACCTGAGAAAACTAGTTCAATGAGTTACATTGAGCAGGTTTCAAACTACCTATTGCTAACAGAAAACAGATTTTTTGGGAAGGTGTTAACTTTAATCTTGATTGTTCTAAACTGTAGTTTTGCTTATTTTATTAATAATTTAAGAGTTAGTTTAAATGTCCTGTTCCTTCATTAATTAGCAAAGGGTTTCAGGTATATAATAAGCTAACATGAAACAGATGAAGCTGTGCTGGAAAGATTGTTGCTAGGCTACTAGAGATGATGCCATTAGAAAAAAGCCAGCTAGAAGAGCACATGCGCTACCTGCCATCATATGTGAACACTATAGCAGTTTTGGAATTTTAAAAAAATACTGTAGATTAAAGATTTTATTACTAGCATTGCAAAATGCCTGTTTAATAAAATGGGTTAAATGGTAAGTCTTTCTGTTTCGATTGTGTCATGCATTTTTGAACCTCTGTTGGTGGGTGTGTTTGTGTGAGTCCTGCGGTGGGTTGGCACCCTGCCCAGGATTGGTTCCTGCCTTGTGCCCTGTGTTGACTGGGACTGGCTCCAGCAGACCCCCGTGACCCTGTGTTCAGATTCAGTGGGTTGGAAAATGGATGGATGGATATTGTGAAGTGTGAGTCCCTGTCTTGCGCCCCAAAACACAAGGCTGAGTCTCAGTACTTTAGAAAAACCAGCTTTATTCTACTTGAAACAGGAACAGCAGTTATTTATTGTAGCGGGATCTACTGCTCTCTTATACACAGACACAGCAATCAGGCAGGGTCATGGCCAGGTTAGTGGCCAAGTTATACTGTTCCCTGCATTTATAATGTTCTTTGCATCACCCATTGGCAACAGGTGCTTATAGCGCAACCACAATTGGCTCATATTTGTTTCTGCAGCATAATGCTGCTGCGCTGCGAACCTGTGGTTGCCTCAGCAACGGACAAGCAGCTCTCCACAGATCCGGCAATCACACTTCAGCTTGTCTTTCTAGAGTTGTTAGTATGATAGGTTATTTCACAGATTACCTGTTGCATATTATGTTTTTATAGATTATCACTTTTGCTGGTATGTTTGTTACCCCTATATCATTTCTATCTGTTTTCTGTGATCTTGGTTGGCATTAATACCTTCAGTCAAAGCCACAAAAGGTAAGGCAAATGGCTAATATGCAATCTGATTTCCACTTGCAAATGATGCCAACCCTTTAAAAGACCAGACCACTCTTTAAAATGCTTCTGACTATGAATCTTACATTACTAAGAGAATAATGTGGTGCAAAGAAGCCTTAAACTTGGTATATCTTGACTTTGAACTTTCTTATAATATTATCAAATCTCTCTCAGCAGCACACTTGCAAAGCAGGGAACAGCCCTGGACAGGGGAGGAGTGTTTGCCCTCACTCTTAGGCAGGCCAATTTGAAATCTCCAGCACATCTTTTGGAAAGTGGAAGGAAAATAGATGCAGAAATGAGGTCAATATATATGTATGCTCCAAGTAGACAATGACTGGGCATGGGTTTCAAACCCCGGGTACTGAATCTACAAAGCAGAAGTGCTACTTTGAACTTTCTATTACAATCAAGAAAATTAATTATTTCTTTTTTTAAATCATTGTCAATTCATTTTTGTCATGGCTGGAATTAGTGCAGCTTGAGCTGGTACAGCACAGGGTTTAGACCTACAGGGTTCTGCCAGTTTAGAAGAAATATGTACTGGCAGTGACAATCGAAGTCACTACTCCAGCATAATAACATGGGCTCTACCACAAAAGCAGTATACCTTATGTGTGGTTTAGTGCCTCAGTAAGGCTACAGGAAGGGTTATAGTAAGGTCAAGGAGGGAACACTAGAGGCAAAAAATACTAATAGACTGATTAAAAAGTAAACAGTTCCACTTTGGAACATGAGATTGACTAGGGGGCTTTGCCTCCTTCTCACGGATACATACGTCTCTTCATTGGGAAGCAACACTACTTTTCCCTGATGGCAACAGGAATTAGACGATCCACAAGTCTCCGACTTAAAGTTTAAAGACGAACAATAACTATATACTGAACTTCTGTAACCTCACTTATGTCCATATATTCAATCTCTTTTCGCTGTTCCGTTATTTCACTGAGTAATAATTTCAGTTTGTTAGCGCTAATGCGATCTTTACTATCAGTTTTTTGAGACTTTTGAATTTTAGTACTTTCATAATCTCTAACCTGCTCTGCATGTATATTGCTCCATGTTTTTGAACCTCTCTATGACGTTCTACTTTGTATTTTATTTCTGAGAACGGAGGAACTGTGTCTGACAATAGCATTCACACGAATGAGAAATGATTGGACCATGGGCGTGGTTGTAAATGTTTGAGAGGAGGCCAGGACTTGTCAAAATCTCTTGGCAAAAAGTCTTGTCTCGCGGGACCTGAAATTATCTCTTGTGGGAGTTGAAGTTATCTCTGAGAAAGTCTTGTCCCAGGATTTCCTTTTATAATAGACAGATGTATGTACTGCTTTCAGACCTGGCTATCCATTGCATACTAAAGGCTCATGGCGCAAAGACATAACAAGCCAAAGAAATGAGGTCTAGCCTAGTATCCCTGGAACAAATGTAGGGTCAGCCATGACTCTTTTTTGAAAGCCAACAGTGACTAATGGATGTACATTCAGCGGAGATCTGGTGGTAATCACTCAACTGGAAACAGAAAAGGAAGCTAGAGTCTCTGAGAGGGAAAGGAGGGAGGTGAGAAAGGGGATGACTCAAGAGGTGCTTCAACTGGTAACTGAACAGGATACCCAGCGAGACAGATAGGATTTATCACCAGTAAAGAAAGAAACTGAGGGTGGTAGGGTTTGCTTTTCTTTTTTTTTTTTTTTTTTTATTTATTGGAACTTTGAATTGCAGCAGGCTAAATTTTATTGTCTTTTTTATTTGTGTATGTCTGTTCCTAGACCCCTAAGTTCTCTTCATGTTACAAGATGTGCAGTCACAGGAGAGTTACATTTTTTCAGATATTGGATTCTTCCACTTTTTCAAAGCTGTGCCAAGAAAGATAAAGAGAATGTATAATGGACATATCTTGAATAGCTGTTATTTTTTTCTGTTCTGGAACAGGATGATCTGTGGCACGATTTTGCTTCATATCGGAGGGGTTTTTCTTCCAGCAGGAGCAGTCCAGAATGCAAAAGAGCATTACCTTTTCAAGTATTGTTGTGCATGGCGAGCTTCACTATCATGTTTGGAAGTCAGTGTCACTGCAAGGCATTTAAAAGGATTTCTTCTCACTGCAACCAAGCTTGGGACATCAGCTTATGCAGATAATTTGGAGTCTGAACTGAGAAGCAAGGCAGGATGATACAAGGACAGTAAAGTATTGAAGGTGGACATATAAAAGGAGGAAATCAAATATAGGGGATGCCATAGTGAACCTACCAATTATCAGTTCCACTTTTAATACTTGAGGGGATTTATTATGTGGACCAACACTCCCAAATAGGAAAAAAGTTTCTGTCACAGTATTGCTATGTATTCTCCTTTAATAAAAATTATTTTTACTTTTGTTTAGATTGGCCTCAATTGTGTTATCCTGGGTTTGGGGATGACTCAAGAGTGCCCCCAGTGTTGAAATCAACAATACAAAAATTAATACAATACAATACAGTACAGTTTATTTTTTTGTAACCTAAAATCGCACAAGGAGTGCCGCAATGGGCTTTAACAGACCCTGCCTCTTCACAGTCCCCCAGCCTTGACTCTCTCAGAAGACAAGAAAAAACTCCCAAAAAAGGCAGTTCAAAGAGAGACCCCTTTCCTGGTAGGTTGTGTGTGCAGTGGGTGCCAAAAAAAGGGGGTAAATACAACACAATGCACAGAACAGAACACAAGTAGTTCTTAATACAATGCAATAGAAATATTACAAGTACAGAGCAGAATTCAAGGATAGATAATATTACATAATACAATTTAGATTTGTTCAGAGTCCTGGGGCCTCATGTATAAACGGTGCGTACGCACAGAAATGTTGTGTACGAACATTTCCACGCTCAAATCGCGATGTATAAAACCTAAACTTGGTGTAAAGCCACGCACATTTCCACGGTACCTCATACCCTGGCGTACGCAATTTCTCCGCTCGGTTTTGCAGACTGGCGGCACCCAGCGTCAAAGCAGTGCTACTGTTCCTGTGTGGTTACCCTTTCTTTCTTAGACCCACATTCCTGACGCAGCTTTATAAATGCACTGAAATTAAATGCATATTGTTTATTAGTGTAATGCATCTGATTGTAATTAACCTGTAGCAATATAATGGTCCAGGGAATAGCCATAGTATTCCAAATACCATAACTGCTTTAGCGTTGTTATTCTCAATGCATCTTCTTCTTCTTTCAGCAGCTCCTGCTAAGGGTTGCCACAGCATATTACTCTCACTGCACCACTCGGAATATTTATATCACTGTATCTGAGTGGAGAATCACAGCAGCAGCTGATCCGAAAGAGAATTATCGGTATACGGTTTCAAGCACACACTACCTCAGCCACGGCAAAACGCGTCAAAGCCTTTCCTGTACGGACCTCGCGTTTCAGAAACCGTTTCATCCCAAGAACTATAAACGCACTCAATCAGTCCATCAAGTGCTCCTTGTAGAACTGTTTGTACTTATAAGTACAATTACCCCACTGTAAACTTGCACTACAGTTATAATATTGCACAACCTGCGCCACTTAATAAAGCACGTATGATGACGATATCATTTTTAAGATGAAATGCAGCAAAATATGTTGCTTATAGTATACAGATAAAACTTTAATTTCATTTAAATAATCTGTATTGTTAATAATTAAACATGTGAGGACACGGTGCCGCAGCGCTAGCTAGTTCACGGATAGCTCCTGTCTTGCGCTGTATTATTGCTGGTGCTGACGCAACACTGGAAGGATAGATGGATAGAATAATTAACACTAGAATTACCAGAGCCTACGAAAAAACTCATAGATCCGGCCCACCTTAAATCGCTTCTTAAAACCGTTCTCACCTCTCTGCCAGCGTCTTTTGTCATCTAAATGTACTGATAAAGACATGCTGCCAGCAGCCGGCTATTCCATCCCCCCACCGACTTAGAACGTAAACGAGCTTTTCCCAGCTCATGCCTTGATTGATTATCTGGGAGTGAGTGGAGTTTTAGAATGGAAATAATAAATCGCTATTTGGAACACACGCATTTCATGTGTGTTGCGTTTCTGCAGTAATCTGTGTAAACACATTGTTAAAACAGAAACGTTTTTTATATTCTAGGAACAAATGACAAAATGTAGGCATAAACTATATAATGTATGAAGCCTGAAGTTCAAATATCAAAGAAACACTTTGTTTTAAAAATGTGTTTACACAGATTGCTGTAGAAATGGAACACACATGAACTGTGTGTGTTTCAAATAGCGATCTATTATTTCCACACTAAAACTCTAGCAGTTCAGTCACTCCCAGATAATCAAACAAGGCAAGAGCTGGGAAAACTTAGTGAACGCTCTGCGACAGTGGGGGATGGAATAGCCGGCTGCTTGCTGGCTCGTCTTAATTGGCACATTTAGAAGACAAAAGAGAGCTGCGAATGGTTTTAAGGTGGGCCGGATCTACGAGTTTTTTCGTAGACTCTGGTAATTCTAGTGTTAAACATGTACTCCGAAGATATTTCAATGTTCCTTAAAAGTTTTGAAGATTCGGCTTTCTAAGCTTACAGGTGGCTTAACGTCTATTACAGAGCTGATTGTGTGGCGATTGGGTATTTGGAGAAAGAAAAGTAAGGGCAGGAATTGGAGGTTAGTACGTTTGAAAGAGACAGTACTTCTGTAATAAATTATTTCATCGAAGGTCGCACATGGCGCAGCAAGCCTCTTGCGTGAGATATGAACAATCACTGCACCACCGTGTTCCCATGTTTAACAACATGCTTTCATTCCTATTATCATGAAAAAGATATCACATATACATCTCAGTATTTTAATTATTCAGAGAGCTGTAATATCACGAATGTAATGGATTATGTGTCCTGTCGGAGAAAGAGAAAGAACGGATGTATGTAGTGATTCACACACACAGAGCACATGGAAGATCAAAAACAGAACAAAGCATTTAATGTGCTACTTGAGAAACTAGTAAAATAAACGATTTTAAGATGAAGTTTATGATGTTCTACTTTAATGACAAAATAAACTACGTGATTGAAGTGGAAATTTCAAGATTAAAGTTGACATTTCGTGCTTTTTTCCCACTGTGTGCCTTTTTTTTTTTTGTCTGTACCCTAATAAGCTTTCATATGACACTCAGACAGTTCGCTACGAGTCGCCTTTTCATGCTGACTTTGATATGTGACAACTTCTTTTTTATTTCGGGCACTGTGCGACTTTGTGAACTTGAGCTTCTCCAACACTATATCACTCGATCAACTTTCTTTTGTTGATTATACCACTGTTTAAACCAACAAATAGTAAGTTTTTCCTTTGCCTCCACTTGGTATTCGCTGAAATTCTTATATTTTCCCCCGTGCTTTTCCCATTGTCTTTTCACAGAAGGCTATTTATATCGATTTGCATATTCAAAGAGGCATAATTCTGGGAGGAGTTGGGGCGGGACAGAAGGCGCGTGCACGTGCGTTACTTTTCACGCTGATCGGGATTTATGTAGTGGAAGAACGTAAAAGTTTGCGTACGCACAGATTCCTGCATCTGGATTTTTCTGGGCGTACGCACATTCCCGCTTTTGTGCTTATGCCATATTATAGTGTGAGTTCTACGCACGGCGTTATACATGAGGCCCCTGATGATCTTGGCCATCAAGCGGTCTCCCCCTATTGGCCATTCCACAGCTGAGTCAGCACTGGACCAGCCAATCCGATGAAAGAACCCCTCTACCCCACGATTCCTGCGATCCTCCATCAGAGATGACTTTACTTTAGGCAGGCAAAACAACTTGGCAGTGGCACCAAGTGCCACATTTGAGTACTGAGAAGAGAAACAGAATAGGTGAGGGTTAGTAACAAATTATAACTATCATGTTACTTCTGTTTTAGTGCTAATGACTAACTACAGAGATGCATGTTGTACAGTTAATCAGCAGCTCTAGTCCGGATATGCTAAACTGAAGTACTGAGTCTTCTGCTGGGATTTGAAAGCTAAGACCAAAGGGGCATCTCTTATAGTAGCAGGCAGACCATTCCACAGTTTAAGGGCCCTGTAACTAAAACTACAATCTCCCACTGTTATTTTATTAATCCTTGGAATCATAAGCAGACTGGCATCTTGAGATCTTAATGTACACTCTAATTTGTAAGTCATAAGTTCAGACAAGTAAGCTGGGCCTTGGCCATTTAATGCTTTATATGTTAAAAGGAGGATTTTGAAATCTGCCCTAAACTTAACCGGGAGCCAGTGTAAGGATTTAAGAACTGGAGTTATTTGTTCATATTTTCTTGTTCTTGTAATAATTCTTACATTTTGGATTAACTGGAGGCTGTATAAAGAACAATTTGAACATCCAGTGAACACTGAATTGTAGTAGTCAATCCTACAGGAATAAATGCATGAATTAATTTCTCAGAATTCCGATTATTTAGGAAATGCCTTAATTTCACAACATTTTTAAGAAGGAAGAAACATGAGTTTAGACAACTTTGTAATGTGTACTTTAAATGACCTGCTAGAGTCAAAGATAACTCCTAGATTGTGGGCTGATTCATTAAAATTAATGGTGATTCAAACTGAGTTAAATGATAACAAAATATTGTTGTGATCAGCATCATTCCCTCCAATAATTAACATCTGTTTTATCAGTGTTTAAACACAAGTAGTTCTCATCTATCTACTCCTTTAATTTACTTACACCACTAATTAAGGACAACATTTGGAGAAACCTCATTTGGTCTAAAAGAAAGGTATAACTGTGTATGAGTGAAAATGAACATGTTTTCTAATGATAGATCCCAGTTGAAGCATGTAAGGTGAAAACAGTAAAGATCCCAGTACTGAGCCTTGTGGAACACAATGATGGAGTGCTGTCAGCATATTTCTGAACATACTGGAATCGATTTGATAAATAAGAAGTAAACCAGGCAAGGTCAGTGCCTGTAAGCCCAACATAATTTTCTAACCTGTGCATTAAAATGGATTGGTCACTGTTGTCAAAGGCTGTGCTTAAGTCTAACAACATAATTACAGTGGAGTTTCCTTCATCAGAGGATATCAGAATGTCATTTACAACACACGTTAGTGCCAGTGCAGAAGCCAGACTGGAATTTCTCAAATAAATTTTGCGTAAGGTGTGACTGATTGGCTGATTGGGTCTGTAGTTATTAATGAGTTTAAACAAACACTTAATGAGGAGTGATCTCACGGTAGCAGAAAAAAATGGGTTATGAGAATTTATGGACAGGAAAAATGTTTCAGTTTTCTTTAATTTTTGAAGGAAGGCTAAACAAACATGTTGTATATGGATTTCCTCGGCAGCACCTACAGTTGGAAAGCTCTAATATTGGGTTAGAGAAAAATGACCAATAAAAATTGGTCCAGATCAGGCTCACACACTACAGAAAAAGTAATAATTTTTTAGTGTTACTTCATAATTGAAAAAAAATTAACAGACCGATAACCCTAAACCTGATTTAAACCCAGTGGTGCTTTTGTTTTTAACACAGAAATGTAATGGCTCTCACGTTTCAATCCACATTTTTTGTTCCGCCAAACACCCAATTTAATCCCAAACATAATTGGAGCATGATATTGGGTGGTAGAGATGGAGTTAACTTCTGGACTTTTTTTTTTTTTATCGAATGCAAAATCCAGGCCTATTCAGACAGAAAGTGACAATGTCCTTCAGCCTACAATATATTATGAGTTTTCATTTTCAGAAAAACTTTCAGGTCCTTTCTGTTTCATGTCATATCAGGTAAGGTTGACTAACAGAAAAGGAAGCTTTACAAGTGCCCTGCATGATATGCTGCAGCACAGCTTTTGAAGAAAAATCAGAAACTGACCTTGACTCAGAACTGTGAGGTAAAGAGATACTGTGCCTATTAAAAACAGCAGCTGAAGATCACAGTAACAATTTGAAGCATCTGTAATATTTAAAATAATTAGACAGGCTTATCATTAAAGAAGAAGTAGAAATAATCAGTCCAAAACTGTAAAGTAAGACTAGAAAATCGATAATATACAGTATGTGATTCAAATTTGAGGAGATGGACATTAACTACTAAAATACTAATCATGAAGCTGTGTGTGTGTTTTAACCAGGAGTACAGTAGACCTACAAAGTGAATGGCTTTGGATTGCTGTGATTGTTTTAAAATAAAAAATCACCTAGTCAGGTTTGTTTTGAAACTAACAATACCTGGACATAAAAAAACAGTTCAAAAAATAAAAAGGGGCAATAAAAAGAGCCTTCCAGATGAAGAGTCAAAAGGCAGGCAAAAGTTCATTACCAACAGTGAAGAAGAATCCACCAACCAAAACCGAAATAAAAACAAAAGCGCAAATCTGAAACTCTAATATGCTAGCAAAAATTCCCAGAAACATAAATAAGCAAACTAAGGGGAGATGAATAGGCAGACATTCATTAAATTATCCAAAATCATGGATGCAAACTGAAGCATTCAGCACCTTTAATAGTCGAGACCTGATGACATAACATATCATATGATTGGCAGTCTCCTTGACAACCTTATGTCACGATTTCTAGTAGTTTCCATTATGGTAACAAGAGATACCGTATTAGTACGTTTTGGAGGTGGTTACAAAATTTTGCACTTTGATTTACAAACTGTTTTCTCTGTTTTTTATTTATTTTAGCATTCTGTCACAACACTATGTTGTTTCCAGTGGAGGGACATTATTTACAGTAGTTTTGTTTACAGTTGCTAGGCATCCCTAGAGGTCATCACAGGGTTCAATTCGTCATTCAAGTCTGCAGATATCAAAAGATAAAACAATTTCCAAGCTTGTTTGCACTTTTCTTAGGAACCAGTTTTTTTTTTAATCTCCTTTATTTTCTTTCAAGTAAGATTTCAATTCATGTTTAGATTATGTCACTAGGTTTATTTGATTGTTTGCTACTTACTTTGGCTTTGCTATTTTGACCTCCAGTTCTTTTCATTGGCGCAAGGCACAACACGTTAAACAAAATTCCACTTCCATAAACTGTCCCTTTAGCAATTGCAGAGTTAAATAATGCTGACACCAGTGACAAGGGCGTGAAATGTGTACATTTATATTATGCATTCCACACTGTTGTTCCATTATATGAGGGGGATCCAAAAACTCCTAAAATTGTGAAAACAAAACTTTTATTATAAAACATACAGCAATTCCCTTTTAGTCACCTTCAAAATACTTTGCATGAGATGCAATACACTTCTCCCATTCCTGCTAACATTTCCTATGCTCATCTTTTGTTACTGTGTCTAGAGTCTTCTGCATTTCTTCTATGGTAGGAAATGTTCCCTTCATTCTCAGTTTTAATTTTGGGGACAAAAAGAAGTCACAGGGTGCAAGATCTGACGGATACTGGGAATACGAAGCAACAACCACATTGCTTTTGGTCAAGAACTCTTTGACCGACAACATGGTATATGCAGGTACCCCATAATGGAGCAAAATAATAATAATAATAATGCATTTTATTTATAGGGGCCCTTTACATTAGCAGTAAATCTCAAACTGCAACATAAAAAGTTTAAACAAAGGCAAGGCAAGATAAAAACAGAGATAAAACAACAATAATTATAGCATTCTTGTTAATAAGTTTTCCTAAATAGAAAAGTCTTTAGCTGTTTTTTAAAACAGCCCACAATCTGCTGTGTTCTCAAATTCTCTGGTAGGGCATTTCAGAGCCGAGGAGCAGCGGCTGCAAAGGCTCAGTCACCCATTGTATGAAGTTTGATCACAGTGGGGCGAAGGCGGTAGGTATTTGCAAAACGGAGGTTTCTTGTAGTGGATTGTAATATAAGGAGTTCTTTAAGATATTGTGGAGCATTTCCATGAATACACTGATGAGTGAGCAAACAGAGTTTGTATTCTATACGGAGATGGACAGGGAGCCAATGAAGTGATCGAAGGATTTGTGAAATGTGTTCATATTTCAGCACCCTCATCAGGATCCTTGCAGCACTATTTTGAATTTGTTGGAGCTTTTGAAGGCTCTTGTTGGGTATCCCGATGAGGAGTGCATTACAATAGTCCAGTCTGGATGAGACAAAGGCATGAACCTGCTTTTCAGCATCACAGAGGGAGAGGTAGGGACGGAGTTTTGCTATGTTTCGGAGATGAAGGAATGCAATTTTACAAAGGTGATGGACATGTGTATCAAATGACAGATGGGAGTCTAACTTGACACCCAGATTTGTAACAGAAGGGTAGAGGGTAATGGTACAGTCAGAAAAGGAAATACAATTTACAGAGGAATGAAGTTGATGGAGGGTGCCAATTAAAAGAGCTTCAGTTTTGGTGCTGTTCAGCTTGAGGAAGTTTTTGGACATCCAGGCCTCAATCTCATCCAAACAAGAGGAAAAAGTTGATGGAGGTGTAAGAGAAGTCGAATTCAGTCTCACATAGAGCTGCGTATCATCAGCATAGCAATGGAATGAAACTCCATGCTTGCGGATGATGTGACCCAGGGGTAGCATATAGATATTAAAGATGGTCGGCCTAAGGACTGATCCTTGTGGGACCCCACTGGTGACAATGTGGGTATGAGATTTAGCATCCCCCAAGGCCACATACTCAGCCCTATCTGTAAGATGGGACTCAAACCACTCCAAAGCAATGCCAGAAAGTCCAATTGTATAGTGAAGATGATGAAGGAGAATATTATGATCTGCCGTATCAAATGTAGCTATAAGGTCCAGGAGGATAAGGAGTGATGGAGAGCTCTGGTCAGCAGCCATCAGGAGGTCATTGGTGACTCTGACCAGGGCCATCTCTGTGCTATGAGTAGTTCAGTAACCAGATTGAAATTTTTCAAACAGATTGAATTTTTTGAGGTGATCCTGAAGCTGAACCAAAACAACCTTTTCCAAAACCTTAGACAAAAATGGAAGGTTGGAGATCGGACGATAGTTTGCTATCACTTCAGGATCCAAAGAGGATTTTTTTAAATGAGGTCTAATTTTTGCGGTTTCCAAGGCCAGTAGGACTAAGCCGCTCTGGAGAGTGTGATTAATGATATCAGCAATAAGAGGGCTTATATCTGATACATTAGCTTTTACCAGAGGAGTAGATGTAGTGTTATGTCTTCCACTGCTCGGCACGTTTTTTTCCTGACACTTTCCCATAGACACCTCAACACTTCAATGTAATGCTGCTGATTAACAGTCTGTCCAAGGGGTATAACACCTTAATGAATAAGTCTGGCAATATCGAAAAAATGCAATTGTCAACACCTCATTCATGGCGGCTTGGAAGAAAAAAATCACCTGTGCAATAGTAGAATAAACAGCAGAAATACGCACTCAATCAACTCAACATGATGCCACTTGACTGAAGACAGATGATACCTCGCAGCATCTTCAAAAACTACACTCCTATGCTATAGAGTGCTAATGGTAATTTTTGCCCCATTCCCCCTTATATTCTCACCCTTTGAATAATAATAATAATCTGAAGAATTCTCTTGATTCTTTCCCTTTCTGGCATCCCAGAACAGGTTAAGATTGGCCTTTCTTTTGAGGCTCTGGTCATGTTTACTTATAAAAGAAATTACCATTTAAATCTGCACTGTGTACTATAATTAATATGTATTGTCAACTACTATGCAGCTAGCAATTACATAAAAGCAAGTAATGAATATATAAGTGTCTTTTATTTAAAGGAGACAAATACTGAATGATAGTACTAAACTGATTAAATGCATATTTTATTGATGTGCTGTAACTTTACATTAAATGTTAGTGTCCTGTTAATCTTTAAGTATGCAGATTCTACCCAGTGTACTGGTTTTATTAGATAGATGTATAGATAGATGTATATAGCAAAGTTGCTGGGAAATGCTTTTCACATTTGCAATTTTATTCTAGGAACCTAGTTCACAAATATCTAGGATATACTTTAAAATCAAAGGAAAAAAACAGTTTATTTTCTGGTCAGATTTTTCTTATATAAAATATCATCTCCATCAAAGCCATCTGTCAGAGCCTTTTTTTACAAGCACTTCTGTGAAGTTTTCAGATTTCAACGATTACTTTCATTTCCACTCATATTCTAATGTTCCGCAACAGTGAGTAGGTCAAATGATAGTACTGCTAATGCTAATGAGAGCTGAGAAATGGACTATAAAAAGCCATAAGAACTTCAATTCATTATATTATTAATAGTGTAGTATATTGAATTGTATTACCTCTTAATGCCTTGAGGATACATTAATACCAAATTGAAAAGTTCTGCCTGTTTCATATGCTGCTTAATTTGTTGTGAGTGCATGAAAATCCAGGTTCAAAATGCGGCAAGTTTTTTTTTTTCTTTCCATATTAGATTATCTACTGTCCTTTGGGTTTAGCATTGTTGTTACCCACTATATGTCTGCACATGAATGAAATTTTGTATATTCTGGCAAAATCCCCTACCACCCTGGAACACTGATGATTCCATGAAATCTGAAGTAAAGTAATTATTTAACTATGGTTGAAAAAAACAGGAATAGACCGAAGAATTCATTGTTTAAAGTTTTGAAAGACATATCACCATTTGGCATATTAACACCTCCAGATTCTTCTTAGCATATCATATTAAAAATTCACAGAAGTTTTGCTTACCTTTTTGTAATGACCTAATAAACATTCATCTTGTACAAGCCCAGTGCTCCTTGTTCTGCAGAGATACAAAAAGCACCACCCCAGTAATGTTAAAAAATATAAACTTAACCTTAAACAGCCTAACAAAAATCCTGAACTCAACTCAAATTCAATATGTAGTAAGGAAGACCGACCTGATCCAACCTTGATGAATTCAAGCTGTGCAATGGTATTGTTCATGACATGCTGCTAGCTGGTGTGCACATGTATACATAATCGCTTCTTTCATGGGGCCATTGTATCTGACCTCAGTTTCCTTCCTTCTAGATTTGACCTCCATTTCTACTCTCCCTATGGGGTATGAAAGGCAAACTCCTATCCAGTCAACCTATAAGAAGCATTCTGGCAAAGGCTGCAGTCATCCTACTTTGAAAAGAGCAGGTAATAAAATATAGGGATGACTGGATACATGGAAGAAGACAAACTACTAGTCCAAACAACTACTAGACCCACATGCTAGACATTAAGTCTAAGGCATACATTTCTGAACTTCATATGCAGATTTGAGTTGAGTTTCAAGGCTAAGCTGAAAGACAATAATAAACGGAATTAACTACTTTCAGTAGTAGAGAGGTCTATAATTATAGTGAATTCCAATATGTTTTATGGAGGTCATGTTTGTAACTCTAGTCACTGTACAGGTTGTACCTAAACATTCAGCAGCACCACCTTGGCCTTATGGGGCTGTGTATGGAGATGCATTTACCCTTTTAGCCAAAAGATTTTTAGGTAAACCGCTAAGGCCTGAAAGAATTGTCAAACTAAACAGGAGTGAAGGGTGTTCTGGGAATTATCTATCTTCTCCACAAGGCTTATTCTCACCTGGACAAAGATGGCAACACTGTGAGGATTATGTATTTTGATTTTTTCAGTTCCATCTAACATTCCCTGTTAAGGGGTAAACTCTGACATATGCAGAGTCTATGGTGTCCTGGATAGTGGACTACAGATAGTCCCCTACTTATGAACTTTCATAATTATGAACAAATTGGTCCTTAAGTCCAAAATTAGCGCTTAAGGATCATTTGCATATCTACAGAGTAATAGCAGCAGGTACGGGAAGATCTTATTTTTGTTATTATAATCTTTATTTCATGTACAACACTTGTAATTTGTTCAAATCACTGTAAAAACCACTGAAAACATTGCTTATATGTTCAAATCCACAGCTGTCCGAAACTAAACATTTACCTCCACATACAAATGTGTGATGGATTTACAAACAAAATGGACTCATGAACAGCCTCTCAGAACGGAACCTGTTCATAAGTAAGGGACTGATTGTATCTGCTGGGCAGACCACAGTTTACCAGACTCATGGACTGTGATGTGAGCAACACTGGAGTACCACAAGGAACAGTAATGTCTCCTTTTCTGTTTTCTTTGTACACCTCTGATTATAAATATAATACCAGGTCATGTCACTTGCAAAAATTCTCAGATGATTCTGCACTTATGGGGTGTATTGATAAGAGACAAAGTATAGGAGTCAGGTGGAGTACTTTGTTTCTTGGTACAAAGAGATTTGTCGGCATCCTAATATCAGCAAAACCAAGAAACTGGTTATTGACTTTCACTGCACAAAAACACCACTATGTCCAGTCACTATTCAAGGACTACATGTAGAGGTGGTGCACATCAAAGACAGGCTGGACTGGTCTCAGAACAATGAGGAACTAAATAAGATAGGACACAGCAGGCTGTTCTTTCTTAGGAGACTGCGTCCCTTTAATGTGGAAGTGACATCCTTCACTTTTTCTCCAACTCTGTGATGGCCAGTGAGATTCACTACACTGTGTTATGCTGTGCTGGTAACATCACTTCAAGAGAAGCCTACCAAATCAGCAATCTAATTAAAAGGGCAGGATCTGTTATGGGACACACTCCGGAGCCCCTGGAGGTCATAGCAAAGGAGTGAATTAAAACAAAACTGAGTTCCATTATGAACAATGCTGCACGTCCTCTCTCTGACACACTAACACTGAGGACTTCCAGCCAACAAATTATTCAGCAGAAGTGTGTCGAGAAACACTACTGGGGCTCCTTTATACCATAATGCCTCAATGTGACTGTAACTTCAATATCAGAAATTTTATTTTCATTCTTTATATATCTTTCTCCCCGTGACCCTGTGTTCGGATTCAGCGGGTTGGATAATGGATGGATGGATATATCTTTCTTTCTTTTAAGTCATTCTGGTGTGTGTTCAGACCATAGTGTGTGTGTATATATTGTGATCGCTGCCACAGGGGGACACCTTGGCCCTTCAAAAACCATTTTTAAACATTTTTTCCAATGGAAAAGAAACACACTCTTGCTGCGCAACGTGCTTCTTGTGCGGGGCTTCAAACATTTAAAAGATCGAGCCACGGCCATACTGAGGTCTCTCACTATCCTGTCACTCTTCTTCCAGGCTCCCTCTACTCCGGCCATTGCTGCCGGCCTGTTGGATCCCCTTGAGCAGGAGTTGGGGCCCGGTGCATCACATTTGACAGCTGTTTCTTGTGAGGCAGGATTGCATCTGTAAGAGACCTGTGTTTGTATCTGGCAGAAGAGCAATGAAGTTTCTACTCCTTGGAAAACCTGCTGAACTCTCCTATGCAACTTTGTGACCCAAACTTGACAATATATTTACCTGTTTATGTACTTTTTTATTTAAAAAGCTTCTGTAAAAAGCCAAATTACCCCCTGGGGACAATGAAAGTTCTGTCTGTCTAATAAAGTTCTATCAAATTGACCTTAACCCTGTGTCGTAACTTTACTGTATCTTGAAAATGTGTGAAAGTATTAGGTGCTTTGCTAGCAGATGGTAAGCCAAGTGTGTCAGCTTAGTTTTAGGCAAGAAGATAGAGAGTCAGTGGCTACCTTTTTCACTTTAGTTTCAGTTCAGTTTGTGCTTTGTTGCAAGAATTGAGTATTTTGTTCATTTGCTGCCTTTCTGACAATTTGAAAGGAACCATGGACATTTAAATTGAACTTGCTATCAGCTGGATACCTGCAAAGGAGATCTGTCCCAAGCAAGAAATATTTCTTTTCACTTTTCGATTAATGATAAATAATCATTTTAGAGCCTTTCCCAAGCCCAGATGAATGGAAAAGGTTTGTGTCAGCAAAGTCATCAGACTGTAAAAATCATGGTGAAACCTATAAAAGATTGACCTCCTGAAATAGAAGAAGAGGAAGAAGAAGAATCAATAACTAGGGAACTGGATCATCTGAGAACTGTCATCTGAGACTGAATGAAAACTACGTGAAGACTGCACAAACCCACTCAAATTGTATAATTCTTTGTATTGCTTATATTTGATGCTATTGGTTATTGTGCAAATAAATATATAAGTAAAATTTTAAACTCTGTGTCTCTGTCCAATTATTTCTATTAGCTAGCTGAGTGCTGATTCTTCATTCTTTGTTTAGCTAGAGTTCCTTAAGTGCACAAAGGACGCTTTGTGTAATCTTCTATTGATGGTAAACATGGTTGTAGTAAAGGAATGAAAATAAAAGACAGACCCAGTCAATGATCAGCCTTCTATGACAGGTTTCTAAGATTGAATTTGTGGGCTACAATAAGGACAGTGAGACCGGTAAGAGGTTACAGGTTACAGCTATAGAGCTGGATTTGAAATTTCTTCATATTCCCCATTGAGTAAAGAACCTAAGAGATTGTGTTGGATCTTTTTGTGTTAGCTTAGGTGATCTAACATCATGATATAGCAATCTGGAATTAGGTCAGTTGAGATTTCCAAACTTGGTAGTAGATATTAAAAGAGTACAATGTTGATATCTGCAGCCCATTACTAAATGTAGGTAGCCTAAGGGCATGTAAGTGCAGTAAAAGTTGTTTCATGTTTACATTTGATCATAGAGCAGTTGGAAGGCGTTTTGCCCTGGGGGTCCTGAAAGTTTGGTAAGCATACCTGGCCCTGGAAATGAGCCATGTCTCCTGAATTTAACAACTAGGAGTCTTACAGGTTGGTTTTTGCCCATTCCTCAGACATGTCAGGAGGTGGATATAAAGCTTTACATTTACAGTAGTTGCAGCCTACCTGTAACATAAACATTCAAGTTCAAGTTTATTTACGTGTGTAACAAATACACTGAAATACTTACTTGCATGTCTAAAAAATGTGAGTTTTTATTCTATATAGTCCTCATTTATACTTTATATATCAATTTTGATCATTTTAGTGCTGTCATTTTTTTATTCTTATTTTTGTTAATATATCCACCAATATTTACTTTTTCACAGGTGTTGCCAATTTTGTGGTATGGTGGTCTTCCCAGAGGAGACATGTTACATCATCATCAGGGGCCTCATCTATAAACGGTGTATATGCACAAAAATGTTGCATAAGAACATTTCCACCGTAGCTCCTACCCTGTCGTACGCAAGTTCTCTGCTCGGTTTTGCAGACTGGTGGCACGCAGCATCAAAGCAGTGCTACTGTTCCTGTTATTCTTTGTTATTTGTTATTCTTTCTTTTTCAGATCCACATCCCTGACTCAGCTTTATAAATACACTGAAATGAACCGCATATTGTTTATTAGTTTAATGAATCTGATTGTAATTAACCTGTAACAATAAAATGGTCCACAGAATGGTCAAACTATTCCAAATACCATAACTGCTTTAGCGTTGTTACTCTCACTGCACCTTCTTCTTCTTCTTCTTTCAGCTGCTCCCGTTAGGTGTTGCCAAATCAGATCATCTTTTTCCATATTACTCTCACTGCACCACTCGGAGTATTTATATCACTGTATCTGAGTGTGAATCACAGCTCTACAGCAGCTGATTGGAAAGAGAATTATCGGTATACAGCATCAAGCACACGCTGCCTCAGCCATGCTGTCTATTGAACTGCTCTCATATGACAAACGCTTCAGAGCCTTTCCTGTACGGACCTCGCAGTTCAGAAGCAGTTTCATCCCAAGAACTCTAAACACACTCAATCAGTCCATCAAGTGCTCATTGTAAAACTGTTTGTACTTATAAGTACAATTACCTTACTGCAAACTTGCGATACAGTTATAATATTGCACAAACTGAGCCACTTTATAAATTACGTATTTATATATGATGACTATATAATTTTTAAGATGAAATGCAGCAAAATATGTTTATTATATTATACAGATAAAACTTTAACTACATAGTGCCACAGCACTAGCGAGCCACTGGCGCTCCGTTCACGGATTGTTCCTGCCTAGTGCTGACGTGACACTGGATGGATAGAATAATTAAACATGTACTACGAAGATATTTCGATGTTCCTTAAAAGTTTTGAAGAATCGCATTCTAAGCTTATAGATGGCTTAATGTCTATTACAGAGCTGATTGTGTGGTGATTGGGTATTTGGAGAAAGAAAAGTAAGGACAGGAATTGGAGGTTTGAAAGAGACAGTACTGCTACAATAAAGTATTTCATCGAAGGTCGCGCATGGTGCAGCAAGCATCTTGCGTGAGACATGAACAATCACTGCGCCACCGTGTTCCCATGTTTAATAACATGCTTTAACTCCTATCATCATGAAAATGATATCATCGTATACATCTCAGTATTTTAATTATTCAGAGAGCTGTTATTTCACGAATGTAATGGATTCTGTGTCCTGTCGGAAGAAGAGAAAGCCCGGAAGCACGTAGTGATTCACAT
Organism: Erpetoichthys calabaricus; assembly: GCF_900747795.2. Taxonomy (NCBI): domain Eukaryota; kingdom Metazoa; phylum Chordata; class Cladistia; order Polypteriformes; family Polypteridae; genus Erpetoichthys; species Erpetoichthys calabaricus. The sequence continues at coordinate 72,824,255 of NC_041407.2, forward strand.
ACATAGAGCACATAGAAGATCAAATACAAAACAAAGCATTTAACGTGCTACTTTAGTTACGATGGGATTGAGAAACTAGTAAATTAAACGATTTAGGATGAAATTAATGATGTTCTACTTTAATGACAAAATAAACTACGTGATTAAAGTGGAAATTTCGAGATTAAAGTTGACATTTCGTGCTTTTTTTTCAACTGTGTGCCTTTTTTTTTTCTATGTACCCTAATAAGCTTTCATATCACACTCAGATGGTGGGCTACAACTCGCCTTTTCACGGCAACTTTGATATGTGACAACTTCTTTTTTATTTCGGGCACTGTGCGACTTTGTGAACTTGAGCTTTTGAGTTTCTCTGACACGCTATGTCACTCGATCAACTTCCTTTTGTTGTTTATACCACTGTTTAAACCTACAAATAGTAAGTTTTTCCTTGCCTCCACTTGGTATTCGCTGAAATTCTTCTATTTTCCCTCTTGCTTTTGCCATTGTCTTTTCACAGAAGGCTGAGCTTAAGGGCTATTTATATTGATTTGCATATTCAAAAAAGGCATAATTCTGGGAGGAGTTGGGGCGGGACAGCAGACACGTGCACATGCGTTACTTTTCACACTGACCGGGATTTGTGTAGCGGAAGAACGTGGAACTTGGCGTTTGCACAGAATTATGCATCTGTATGTTTTTGTGCATAACCACATTTCCGCTTTTGTGCTTACGTCATGATATAGTGTGAATTCTACGTACAGCGTTATGAATGAGGCCCCAGGAGAGTATTTAAGACAATGCCACACTGAACCTAGCATCCAAAATTTTGGATAGCTGTTGATTTAAAATGTTTATGGATACTGAAGTTTGAACAAAGCTTTGATTTTGATTTTTGGTGAAAGTTTTGGATTTTGGTATATCTGTATTGTTTTTGTTCCCTGGCTTTTGACCACTTCCTATTTTTGACTGTTTATTTTTTTGATCAATTTGCCTTCAGACTTCATTTTCTTACGAAGCAGTACAGCATGTCTGACCAGCAGCCTACTTTCTACCACCACAATCAGCAAGTTTTACTAGTCAAACATGGACTTTACCTCCACAGTCTTCCTTTCTTAAAAGTAATGTGTTCAAAAATAACTAAAATTACATTACAAAAAACAGGTAATTTTTTACAATAAATGCACTACTAAATTTAGTTTTAGAAGACTGGATTCATAACACTCAATTATCACATCAGATGTTTAACCAAGTATTAGAAATATGGAGATATCTGGTGTGGTGGAGTTTGATTCCACTCAAGTGACAGTGTGACTTCTCTACTGATTCAAGCATAAGTGTGCTTCACACAAACTACAAGCACAAATTGTAGACACTTGGAGTATAATGATGTAATAAACAAATTAAAACTCTTACATGCTGCTCTTTTGTACACCTGTAAAATTTCCATAAAATAAGTTGAAAATAAAACTTCTTACAACTTTAAGCCCTGGTACTAAAGTGAAAACAGAGTGTTATGAGTGGACACGTCAAACTGTATGTAAAACACTGCCATGTTTACTTATTATGCCATGGATTTGAGTTACACTATCTTTTTAATTAATAGTTTAATTAATAATTATTTTCTTATGGTAGTGATGTCACCACAGTGCTATTTTGTGTTTTAACTTGGATGGTCACCGCCATTTTGTGACCATTTTGAATAGATGTTTATAGTACCTCTGCCTATTGCTGATCAGTGATGCAGAGGTCCCATGATAGTGTCATGTTGCTCCCCCTATAAGAGATGATAGCATAAAAATGATGGTATCCTAATGTTGATTAGTTTCTCATAATGAGTAAAAACAAATTTCATTATAGTGTGACTTAGGTTCTTATTGTTGTGGACCCGAGTGGCTGGCCCAGGCTAAGGGGATGCCCACATAACACCTAGCTGTGGCAGATAGATGGTCATTTCTGGAGGGCGGGAATGGACCATGTGTCTGCCTGGGGGGCTACCAACCAGAATCCTGAGCTGTTTCATCATGCGGTGGGTGTAATAAACGTGCTGTACCAGTGCATGCTCCCTAACCTGACCTGACCTAATGTGTGAGTGGGGAAATTGATACCAAGTGACTTGTAGTATTGAGCACCATTTATATGTATGTTTTTGTCTATGTTTTAACTCAAGGTTTATTTTATGGTTTACTTTTTGCTTTGAGTTGTTTTGACAAAGTTTATTTTGATTACTGTCTTGTTTTTGTGATACAGTCTTGATGTAACACGTGACCCGATCATTGCAGCACTGATGTCACAGACATTACTGTTATGATGATCTAGACTTTGGTTTTATTTTTATTCACTACTTTTTTTACAGCCCTTTCCTTAGCCTCTAAGAATAATTGCAGTTATTGTTTTGGCAGTTTTAGAGGTCAAGGAATTAAATGATCTGGTCTGTTTTTTTGATTTAGGAATGCTTTTGAAGTCATTAATTTTGACATAAGTCTTCCTGATGTGCCATTTTGTTTTAATTATCAGCTCTGCCATTGTTTGCTGTTTGTAATGCAGGGTAGCCACCAGGCTGTTTCTAGGCAAGATGTCCAGGAGTGCGCGATGTGTGATGTAATTACCACAACCGTATAAACATCAGTGTTATATGCTCCTTTACTATCCTAGTTTGTGAGCTCATTCAAAACTTAAAACTCTAGCGTCATTGTTGTTAAAGATCTCTCTTAGTATAAAATGTTTTCTGTTCTTCTACTTTGATTCATGTCTCATGTTTTGGTGTAGAATATGAAATATTCTGTTATTTGACTCTTTTTCCACGATTTAACGTCACGTCCTATAACAGCCATTTGCGTAATAATAGGTAAATTCCTGTATATAAATGTGAGTATTAGTTGATTAGTCATGCCTTTGTGTATATTAAGTAGGTGGTCCATTAATGTGTCCTGCTTCCAGAGGTGGTATTAGGGGTGTGTGAGGCCTGGGGCTGACCAACCCCACGTGGGACAAAAGCTTTTACCGGTATGTGTGGACTGTATAAACTTAAGCATGAATTTAATAAAAATAATGTCAACATACACTGGATTTTCTCATTACAGTATTCAGCTAAATTTTTGCAAGGACTTTATTAAAATATAATGATATAATCTATTAAAAAAGTGCAATTCATAATTCATGACAATACCATGACAGTGCGAAATGCAATGTGGTGTCATGTGGATATTGGTAGGGCCTTTTCTAGAAAATTACCCAAATTGCAAGTATACTCAGAATCTCGATATGCAGGATTTCATAGTCATAACTCTTGTTGATGTCATGTCACCCGGTTATCATTAGCACTACATGTTTTTGTGCATTAATATTCGGACTATGGAATGTTTTCAAAGACATACAGGTACAGAAATTGACCTCGAAGAGGGATTTTAAAATGGTTCCTCTTAGAAGCATCTCAAATATACTGCATATATATACTGGAGAAGATAACTTGACAAATCCGCTCGAACGGGACAAACGGACCTCAAAAGCGGGGCCCTACTCACCACCCCCAAATGCCGCTCTTGCCTGCTTCTAGCTTTAATTCCATTAAAGGGGGGGTTGGGTCAAATTTGAGCAATACAAGGAGCAACAATTTTTTGACCGCTTTTGTTGGATATAATTACATAGGTTTCAAGTAAAGGAAATAGCAATTTTGGAAATATGTTTGGCCAAATTTAATAAGTTTATTACATTATTTTATTTGCCTGTGCTTTGTAATAAAGTTCTTTAAATCAGATGGAAGATGTTACGAGTAGTTTAACGCGTCAAAACCTTCGGTCCTGCACAAATTGGCACTTAACAGGGAGTCGCCATTTTATGGCCTTTCCATTACTTATGTGAGTCTCATTTTCCTGGTTTCAGCCTTAGCTCGTTATTAGTATTATGTTTTATCGCATGATTCTATCCTACTTGAAACTGCTGGTACTGTGGGTGGTCAGTACAATTACCCGGTAAAGACAAGATGATCTTGCAGTATGTTATTCCCTTAGTTGGTACTCTATGTTTCGATTCTCATTAGTCATAGTTAGTTTCTTATTCACGTAGGTCCAAGTAAAAGGTTTGTTTTGGAGTTTCTGACTTCTTTTGACTTCAGCTCCTGATTTATGTTTTGCCCTTTCAATTCATGGTTTTTTGTTTGATTTTGAGCTCCCATTTTTGATCCATTCCTGTTCCTTACTATGACTTTGTCTAATGAGGCATCTCCTGGTCTCGTGATGCTCACAAAAATCTTTAGACACATTGCATGTCTCTTAACATTAGCGTTAGTATTTTTGGCTTTTGATCTTCTTTGTTTTGACTATGCCTGGATCTTCTGTTTCACTAATTCAATTTTCATGCCCTTTTCTGGTATATGACTGTCTTGCCCTCTCCTTGATTACATTTTTGCCTTTCCCCTATTTCTACTTTTCCCTTCCCAGGTAAAATCCTTACAAATGTAAGATTAATTTCTTATTAAGTGTTTTCGCATGTAGTGTCGGTTATGCATCATTACAGCTTAGCATAATAAAGATCGAAATGTTTCTTAAGAACTAGTTAATGTTGGAGAATTTAATCTGATAAAACTATACTGTTGGCTTCTGTTTGTTCTACTGAGGGGGGGCTTACTGCTTCCACTATGAACTACATGGAAAGGTCAGCCTGAACTTGATAGCAGGGGATGTTTAAAACTTCTAATTCAGATACAGATGAAAAACTGGCTGTATGATTTGTACATTTGCTTTTATTATTTATTTTTTGACACTTGTACTTTTTTCTGTTGGATTGAATTGGATGAACAGGTCCCTGTCTGTAGCTGCATGCAAAAATGGACAGTTTGATAAATGACTGCATGTCTATAAACAGTTTTTGAGTGTATGCAGGCAGCGCAATTGAGAGGACATGTGGGTAAATAGATTGGAAAATATTTAAATCCTTTATATGTGTAACCAGTTTCTGTAAGGCATTTACATAAAAAATGGTGTCACTTACCCCATAATTGACATAAAGGCTCACAAACTGTAGCCATTACCTTGCTGTGGGTAGGAAAGGAATGCCTCTTGAAAATAACTTTAAGGGCTTTTTTTTTTGCTTTCAGCAGGCCACAAAACAGCTAGCTAAATAAATAATTTCTGATGGAAAATAATTTATATTAATATATGTTATTTAATAATTTACTGTTTAAACTTGTGGGTTGTCCTTTGTGGATTAATTTAATTGGTCTCCCAGAGAAAACTGCATTCACTAAATAAGCAAATGGAGACGTTGGATGACTTCTTCATTTTTTATTTATAGCATATTCTCAAAGCATATATGATGATGATGAATGATTGTCTGAAGTTTTAAACACATTCATTACACAAATTAAATGAAAGGCAGTTTGTAGTCTTCAGAGACACATCTTTATGAAAGTTTGTGAGGCAGCCATCATATTTTCAAATGGATGACCAATTGCTTCAAATGAGAACACCTCACAAAATTTAGCAATAAAATGTACCAAAGGGGCAAGTTTTACCTGATCGTGATTCTGGAAAGGTGGCATGGTGGCGCAGTGGTAGCGCTGCTGCCTCTCAGTAAGGAGACCTGGGTTTGCTTCCCAGGTCCTCCCTGCGTGGAGTTTGCATGTTCTCCCCGCGTCTGCGTGGGTTTCTTTCAGGTACTCCAATTTCCTCCCACAGTCCAAAGGCATGCAGGTTAGGTGCATTGGCGATCCTAAATTGTCCCTAATGTGTGCTTGGTGTGTGGGTGGGTGTGCGCCCTGCGGTGGGCTGGTGCCCTACTCGGGATTTGTTTCCTGCCTTGTGTCCTGTGTTGGCTGGGATTGGCACCAGCGGACCCCTGTGACCCTGTAGTTAGGATATAGCGCGTTGGATGGATGGATGGGTGGATGGATGATTCTGGATAGTCAGAACACACTATGCCATGTCAAATATTAAAAACAATGAGAGTCTGATGCTTCAACCATCTTGTCGGAGACAGAAAATGAAGGAGATAGAAGGGAAAATTTTAAAAATGTTATTGTGGCAACCATTTATTTTCATAATATCAGGAATTTTCAGCTATTATGGTAAAACTAAGAAAAAAAGTCATAAGTTTAAAAAAATTAAATAAATTAAAAATAAAAACACATCAGCAGGCTTTATTGCCAGTTTGCATACTCTTTTGTCAAGCCACCAATAAACTATACCTGCTGTTCAGCAGAGACGCATCCAACATCCAACATAACTGCACAGTTTATATTGCTTCATTGCCAAACAACTTTTCCAGACTATAAATGATTTGTCTACAACAACATTCTGCTCAGAGATGTAGACCTAGTGAATCTCTCTACCAGTGCACAAAGAAAGATTTTATTTTCAAAAAGGGGTTTCTCACTAGCATGTGAAATAAAAGGTAAAAATTTGCAAACACCTGAGAAATAAGCTGACGTGTTTTCACTTAGGATCTGCTATCCATAAGGTATTTCAAATGACAGATTCATTGAACAGTACATCTCAACCTCAACATTTCGAATTATATACACTAATTGGAAAGAAAACTAGTAGCCTGCCCCAACTGCCATCAGTCCACATGTGCACCTGTATTTTGACCTCAGTGTATACCGCTGGATCAGCTGCTGTATGTGCACTTCTGGACTTAGTCACAATTACTTCTAATTGGTGCTCACTTATAAACAGACTAAAATTCTGTAAGGGATCATCAATATCTAACACATATGTCTTGCGTGCTGGAGATCAGTTTGGAAAGACACCCAAAGCTCTTGTTTCTCCACATATAGTCAGAAATGGGATTAGAGTTCACCATTTGAACAAAGTTGTCATCTCTATGTGGTTCACCATCACTAGACCTGGAATATACTGTATAATGAGGCCACTGGCCAGCTCTGAAGAACTGTCACTAACATAACAAATCACTTTCTTCTTCGTGTGCTTCATGTTTTGAAGGGCCTTTCTGCCTATCCCACTGCTCCAAAGACCATCTCAATTGCAGCTGTTCACTGGAAACAAGTTAACTCAAGGACGACAGTGTGCATGTGGCAAGCCTTGGACAAATTACCTCAGAAATAACAGTAATGAGGATAATGAGGACATGATCAGCCAGTCTAGAGGAAGGAATATTTCTTTGAAAAACAAAGTACAAATATTTTTCATACTAGTTAATTAATTTTGAGGCTCCTGTAGCCCATGGGGCCCAGGACTGCAGTCTAAGTTGGCCCATACAGAAGTCCAGCTGGGTGCCATTTTGTTTGTGAAGCATTTCGTGAGCAGTACTTTCTCTATTAGATCATCATTTTATGAAAGTATGGCAAATCACTGCCATCTTTGACAACATTTAGAATGGAATAGTGTAAAGTGGAATAACAAAATCAAGATTAAAAAAAAATGTTAGAAAATGAAAATTTAATTTTACAAAGAATTCATTAAGAAAAAAACATACCGTATGTCTTAAGCACTTGGTAGTTCAGATTTTTTTTCTTTTTCTTAATTGCTTCTTAGTGCTTGCGGCTTTGCAAATTGATATAACATTAACTTTCATGAAGAATGTCACTATTTCTATATTGCGTTTGTGTCAGAATATTGTGACACTGTGAGTTTTTTGAAAAGAACAGACACCAAAAAAGGAAATTTCTAACAAAACATTAATGTAACTACTGTTGACATAAAATAAAAACATTTTGCTTCTGCTATCTTTGCCAGCTTTTTTTGTTTTAGTTTTTTTTTTTAGTGGATGTCCCAAAGAAGGCCAATATCATTCTTTGTGGCTTCATCCATGTTGATTCCTGATTCAAAGTCAACTACATTTTGTCTTACCTTATTAAATGTTCCTTTTATTTACATATATATATATATATATATATATATATATATATATATATATATATAGAGTGCATCCGGAAAGTATTCACAGCACATCACTTTTTCCACATTTTGTTATGTTACAGCCTTATTCCAAAATGGATAAATTCATTTTTTCCCTCAGAATTCTACACACAACACTCCATAATGACAACGTGAAAAAAAGTTTACTTGAGATTTTTGCAAATTTATTAAAAATAAAAAAATTGAGAAAGCACATGTACATAAGTATTCACAGCCTTTGCCATGAAGCTCAAAATTGAGCTCAGGTGCATCCTGTTTCCCCTGATCATCCTTGAGATGTTTCTGCAGCTTCATTGGAGTCCACCTGTGGTCAATTCAGTTGATTGGACATGATTTGGAAAGACACACACCTGTCTATATAAGGTCCCACAGTTGACAGTTCATGTCAGAGCACAAACCAAGCATGAAGTCAAAGGAATTGTCTGTAGACCTCCGAGACAGGATTGTCTCGAGGCACAAATCTGGGGAAGGTTACAGAAAAATTTCTGCTGCTTTGAAGGTCCCAATGAGCACAGTGGCCTCCATCATCCGTAAGTGGAAGAAGTTTGAAACCACCAGGACTCTTCCTAGAGCTGGCCGGCCATCTAAACTGAGCGATCGGGGGAGAAGGGCCTTAGTAAGGGAGGTGACCAAGAACTCGATGGTCACTCTGTCAGAGCTCCAGAGGTCCTCTGTGGAGAGAGGAGAACCTTCCAGAAGGACAACCATCTCTGCAGCAATCCACCAATCAGGCCTGTATGGTAGAGTGGCCAGACGGAAGCCACTCCTTAGTAAAAGGCACATGGCAGCCCGCCCGGTTGTTTGCCAAAAGGCACCTGAAGGACTCTCAGACCATGAGAAAGAAAATTCTCTGGTCTGATGAGACAAAGATTGAACTCTTTGGTGTGAATGCCAGGCGTCACGTTTGGAGGAAACCAGGCACCGCTCATCATCAAGCCAATACCATCCCTACAGTGAAGCATGGTGGTGGCAACATCATGCTGTGGGGATGTTTTTCAGCGGCAGGAACTGGGAGACTAGTCAGGATAAAGGGAAAGATGACTGCAGCAATGTACAGAGACATCCTGGATGAAAACCTGCTCCACAGCACTCTTGACCACTGACTGGGGCGACGGTTCATCTTTCAGCAGGTCAACGACCCTAAGCACACAGCCAAGATATCAAAGGAGTGGCTTCAGGACAACTCTGTGAATGTCCTTGAGTGGCCCAGCCAGAGCCCAGACTTGAATCTGATTGAACATCTCTAGAGAGATCTTAAAATGGCAGTGCACCGATGCTTCCCATCCAACCTGATGGAGCTTGAGAGGTGCTGCAAAGAGGAATGGGCGAAACTGGCCAAGGATAGGTGTGCCAAACTTGTGGCATCATATTCAACAAGACTTGAGGCTGTAATTGCTGCCAAAGGTGCATTAACAAAGTATTGAGCAAAGGCTGTGAATACTTATGTACATGTGATTTCTCATTTTTATTTTTAATAAATTTGCAAAAACTTCAAGTAAACTTTTTTCACGTTGTCATTATGGGGTGTTGTGTGTAGAATTCTAAGGAAAAAAATGAATTTAATCCATTTTGGAATAAGGCTGTAACATAAGAAAATGTGGAAAAAGTGATGCGCTGTGAAACTTTCCAGATGCACTGTATATATATATATATATATATAATATGTGTGTGTGTATATATATATATATATATATAATATGTGTGTGTATGTATATATATATATATATATATGTGTGTATGTATGTATATGTATATATATATATATATATATATATAACACATACACAGTATATTGTGACACTCCCCAAAAACATGAGGCTGAGTCTCAATCTTCAGAATAATCAGCTTTATTAAAAACATCAAACAGGAATGGCAAGTATATTTATTGAAGCGGAAGCTACCACTCTATAACACACAAACACATCAAGCAAGCAGTGACTTCATTAGTCATTCCGCCTCAGCTCCCTCCTTCAGACAAGGCACTGATAATCTCCTCAGGTTGGTCATGCGGCTGTGGATCCGTGATTGGGATTGAATCATCCTGGAGGAGAAGAAACAAAGAAAAAGTGGGTCAGGTCTTAATTAAATTAAAATCTTCTTGGATTCTTGTTTTGTCCTGGATTATCTCTTGTTCTGGACTATGGTCTGTCTGGTGTCTTCCTGCACATGAGGACTGTCTGAGGATTTGTTGTCATCCTGTGAAAAAAGGAGCGCTCCTGATCCCATTCACCCATCTTCATTTCATTAGGAAATACCAGTAGGACTATCTTTATTTTCTCAATCAACGTGCTGATCTCTGAACTATCTACCTCCATCATTGCATTCCATCAGTTGCCATTTTCCATGGACTTTATAGTGAGTGGTTTTTGTTTGTGTTTTGTTTGTATTTATTATACATTGCTGTAAGGGGAATTGAGGTGGAATTGTTTAGCATGTAGTTATATTTTGTTTATTAGTGTTTAATACATTCTTTAATTGTTGTTTTATTACCAGTTGCTTTTTTGTCTCTGCTTGTGAGTGTGTGCGGATCGGGCCAAGGCTGGGTGTGTCCCTGGAATCTCCACCAAAAATAAAAAATAAATCACTGTCTTATCGACGGTGTGAATCTTAGCAGCACCAGACTGCTACAAATGTGTACAGAAGCATTAAACCACTCCATACCAATTTGTGTATTGGTGCAGCTTGTTTAATTTGTTTGACCATGTGTGTTTTGTCTGAAATTGAAAATTATTTAAAATGTTCAGTTGACTTTCCTGTTCATTTTACTCTACATTTGTTTCTGTTCATATTAAATATTATATAAGTCAATGTTCTTGATTCTATTTTGTCATACAGTACAATTGGTTGCATTACAATACATTGTAAAATATATCCTGTGACAACACTAAAGTTTAATTTACATTGAAGTACTTGATGGATCATTCCTTACTAATTTTTTTTTTGACCTAAAGTTTCAATCTATCTGTGTGGACAAATAAAGTTTGTTTGTTCGTTCGTTAATTCATTCTATCATAGACAGTCACCATCACCTCAATTTTAGAATAATAGTTTAGCAAGCAGGAGATTGTCTACAAATAATACTAATTTCTATGACAATTCCACTGCATACTAAAGTTCAATCTAAGATAATAAAGAAATACATTTTCTGGTAATATAAAACATTGATTAGAAACTAAATAATAATGAGTCTTGTCTTTGTTCATCCTTTACTTCTTCTGTCCTTATAGGAGAGAGCAATTCAGAGTTGTTAACCATCTGCTTAGCAATGAGTTAAAGGCAGTACAGCTTTTCAGAATTAGGTAATATTACATGCGGGTTACCTCGTGGAGCAGGTTTGGGACTGCTACACTTTCCAACTGATATAAATGACCTACATTAAAATGTAATAAACTGATGAAATTTTCAAATGACATTAAACTAGGTGGACTGACGTACACCCTGGAGTCATCAAAATCATTACAGATAGACAAGAAAAGAATTTAGTATTGGCAGATATTTGACAATTAGGTTTATGCAAAGAAATATAAATGTTGATATCCAAAAATATAAAGATAAATACAATGTATGGCTTAAGAGGAGGATTTTGGAGTCCTGCTAGACTCATCACACTCCACAACCTTACAGTATGTACAGATCAAGTGACTAAGAAGGCTAATAGGACGTTAGCTCACACACAGGCAGTACACATTAAGGGAGGTTATTTTTAAAATCACATTTGAGACCTCATCTGAAGTATTGTGTGCAACTTTAGTCTCCATACATTAAAGATGTAACAACAGTAGACAGAGTTTGGAGGCGAGCTGCTACAATGATCCCAGTGAAATGAGCTATGAGGAAAGAGTAAAATTTCAACATTTACAACCTATGTAAACATAAATTACGTGGTGACACCACAGAAATGTTTAAAATTATGAAGGGTCCAGCTGTTTTCACAGTACAGAGCATAACAGATACCAAGGAATAAGTAGCCCAATGGTGCATTTGAATAGTATACATTAATAATATTTTGGACACTTTCAAAACTGAAGTTTATAATGCACAACTTGAGTGAACAGAGATGAAAAAGCAGTCATGGGCTGAATGGCCTCTCCTTACTGGTATGTGAAGGGCACCATTATTATTACTATCTGTAGTTGTCTTTGCTGTTTACTTTATTCATTTTCAGAGATTTTCCCAAGCAGGTGCAAACCTCCTGACTTAAAAATTCAGTGTCAATAAATGACATTGCTTTGTTCTTTAATATACAGTAAGAGAAGAAAAAACATATAGAATGACTAAGACAGGTTGAAAGATAAAAAAAACATCTGCCTCATTTGACAATATTAAAAAAACCATGAATTTCTGAATTTACAATTATGTTCATGTGAGAAGGCACCTCTTTCAATCAGGCCTATTCAGTTTAAGTCCTTGGGGTTTCGGCGCCTTTCAGCTTCCATTCCATCCTAGCCACTCAATTACTATAACTGATCTGATTATTTCATCACCTGCTGCATATGAATTCTGGGCTGTTATCCTGTTAACAAACAAGAAATGTCCTTAACTAAATTTGCATTTAAAATAAAACTTTTTTGATGTTCACATCAATAATATCTACAATGTGTCTTTTTTTCCATCTTCGGAATATTACTCATCTGAGACTCTCTTCATTCTTGCCTGACTCAATAAAAACTCATTCATGCCTTGGCTTCATCAATATTTCATTACTTTAATGCAGCATTTGTTACTGTCAGTTCAAAGGTTACAGCATGTGAAAAGCTGTACTGATGTAGAACTAAGAGACAAACAAAAATATAATTATATTCTCTTTCCCTGCCCTTCAGTATTATCTGCTCAGTTCCAATCTAAAATGTTGATCTTCTTCTCAACTGATAAACACGTACGCAACTGTGGACCAAAATAGCTGAGTAGATTCAATTAATTGCAGGATCTGAAGCTGATAAATATCCATCCATCCAGATTTTCTGAATCAGTTTCTCCATTACAGTGTAGATAGGAGTTACAATATTCTGCACCAGTCGCAGGTCACACTTATTCACACACACGGCCATCAGTTGACCTAACAAATATATCTTTGATATAAGTGACGAAAACAAACATCATAGTGAAGATGATCAAACTCACGTAATACAATACAATACAATTTATTTTTGTATAGCCTCAAAATCACACAATGAGTGCTGCAATGGGCTTTAACAGGACCTGCCTTTTGACAGCCCCTCAGCCTTGACTCTCTAAGAAGACAAGAAAAAGAAAAAACTCACAACCCCCAATAAACCCTAATAGGGAAAAACTGGAAGAAACCTTGAGAAAGGCAGTTCAAAGAGATATCACTTTCCAGGTATGTTGGGTGTCACTTTCCAGGTATGTGGGTGTCAAAAAAGGGGGGCAATACAATACACATACCTGTAAAAGAACACAAGTAATCCTCCAAACAATGTAACAGTGCAATAGAAATACTACAAGTACAGAGCAGAATTCAACAGTAGCTGATATTACATAATATAATTTGGATTTGTTCAGAGTCCTGGAGACCTCAGTCATCAAGCTGCCTCCCCTTATTGGCCATTCCAATCTGAGTCAGCTCTGGGCCAGCCAATCCAATGAAAGACAGTTCCCATGGCTGGGAAGTGAACCCAGATCCTTGAAGATATGGGGCAATAATTCTAAACATTATGCTACCCTTCTGTTTCTGTTTATATTAAACACATGTAAAAAGCCCATCTGAATTGGGAGGTGGGACATTTTGCTCAATGACCAAATAATTCAAAGAAATGAACAACCAGATGTTTCTTGATTATAGTCCTGCTGTACAATATGCATCATCAATTGTTCTACCCGCTTTCAAAAGCATGGTTTGACACTTTTATGTAAAATAATTAGGTAAAAACCAAAATGTTTATTATAATGTCCATAAGACAACAAAGCCATTCACCAGAGCATAATTTCTTCAGGTATCTTACTACATATGTCTGAAGTTAATTTGATAAAGATTGTAAAGTCAGGCATAAGTAAGATTAGGACTGCAGTGTGCTTTACGCAGTCCTGGCCAGGAGGCCTTTTGGCACACTTCCTGGCTGAGATGTCAGGTGTGGTAATGCTGGAGAGATACCTGGAAGTGGCTTTGTTAAGGATGACATAAGCATAATGAAAGAGGAATGGGGGAGGCTTAATAATAATAATAATAATGTAATCTAGTATGAATCCAGGTTGATAAACAATATGGGGCTGGGGTACACTGACTACACAGATTAGCAGCTGTTTTGAAAAGAATTAGAATCAGGAGAAAAGGAAATGTTCAGACTACTCAATGTCAACTACTGGAAGATCAAGAACCTGGAAAACAAGCAATGCTGTAATTGCAGTCAGTGGGGATAGCAAGATGTCACTGTGGCAGGATGTACCCCAAATCCCTGTATTTAATTAGCTTGCTGTGTGTACCCATAAGTACCAAGTGAGGTGGGCGCTGCAGGTATGATGCTGTGAGCAGCCCAGATGCATGTGTGTGAGTGAGTGTGTGTTGGCTTTCTGGAGATGTTAAGAGAGGGGCACTGGGGAGAGGAATGCCAGTGAGAAGTAAGTGAGATGGGCTGGAGTTAAGAACTGATAATTGATAACTGCTAGAGTAGGAGGAGTGTGGGTCTCTTTGACGACTGCGGTTATTAACACAGAGTCTGAGAGTAAGGAGGTTGAGGGTGAAGGTAAGGACGGGGGTGAGGATGAGGAGGAGTTTACGCAGCACAGTATTCTGAACTGCTTACTACGAGAGATTGAGAAGGGAGGAGAAGGCAAAATTCAGTCCCTGAGTAGCATGAGGGCTGGATGATGAGCATGCGATCTGAAGGAAAGGGAAAAGAACAAGAAAAGAAAAAAAAAGACATGGAGATCAGAGATGGTAAGACATGGGTGAAGACACCTTGTTTCAGGATTGGGCTGACAGCCATGTGAGGGAGGTGTAGAACCAGTCATGCTTGAAGTGGGATGATACTTCTGGTCTTGGTCCAGTTACTTGGCAAGAGCCTTGTATGACTTTTTTTTAAAACTGAAGGATGTGTGTTGCTTGGGACTCTTTTTTTTTAATTATTTTTGATCTGTTATCTAATTGTTCACTGGAGTGGACTGTTTGATTGTTTGAATTTTAAAGTGCACAATGTAGAATAGACAGCATTATTTCTATTGTTTTGGGACTGGGTAAATGCATTAGTTCCCCCATCTATCAGATGTACCTTGTACAGGCAGGCACAGCAGGGCATTAGGTTCATTTTCTTTTGCTTATTTGTTCGTTGTGTTCTCCTTTAAGGGTAAACCCTCAGTTGCAATTTTATTTTGTCAATAAAATACTCTTCAAGGCACACAACAATATAAAAAAAAGTTGTGAGGCCTGTAAAATAGAGCCAAAAAGCAGCCCATACTCTCTACTAACCTGTCCAGATAAGGGTCACTCCCAGGTGCCTTCTCCAATGGCTGTTTTCATTTTACACTAGGCCAGAAGAGGCTTTTGCTTCAAATATTCTAAAATAATGGTAAAGAAATAAAATAAATACCAAAGAAATATTCAGAATACCTTACAAGGGAGGGGAATTCTCTCAACCTCAGGTTTGTCTAAGAAAGGTCAATGAAAAGAATCCTTATTAAAAAAAGTAGTAAATATAATGGACCATATACACAAAATACTTAAAAATACAGTATACAAAGTTAAAAACTCTTGCCCAAAAGGTAGTCCATAGTGACCAATCCATAGGAACCTTGGCTTAAACATGACGTTTTGTGTAATTGTTTTGGGGTTTAGGGTTTGCTCTGCAGCACATTCAGAAGCTGCGAATGTGTTGCACAGGTTAAAGTGCGGAACTTGAAGTCACAAGATCAATGGAACACACTCCACTATTCAAACTCTGTGGAACTGAGTAGCTTGTGTTCCCCTTCTTTGCTACAGCTTTACAGGAAAAAATAGTATAAAACGGTTTTTGCCATACACTTTATGATGGCATTCACCTTGAAAAGTACTATATAAAATAAAAACAATGTCCTGGGGTTATAACATACCTTGCACGTAATGTACAAAAAAAGTTTAAAAAAACATTATTAATTTGAAAGGAGCTAATTTTCTCATTAAATCGTAATATGTTTCATTATTATTGTCTTAACATTTAATTTAGTTTAATTCATTATTGAATTGAAGCAAATGGAGTTTAATGTCTTTCTTTCTCCCGAAGGTAATTGTAATGTATCCGTTATTGTTTTTTAATTCTTGGCAGTTTCAAGTTTGTTTGCACTGCTAATGGAATCTTACAACATAAAAGTTATTGCTAATACTATATTTTTTCTCTCAAAGTAATAAAGTTTATTTATTTATTGTACTGCTTGCTCTCACAGAAATGAAGAATTAAAGTGTCTAGGGGCTCAGTACAGTTTCACAAGCCTTTTTGCTGTATGCTAATCACTGTTGAAAGTGATGTCGCTAGAGTCTCTCTGTGAGATTTTGTGTGTCATCGGCATCCTGTTGTCATTACTAATTGTTTCATTCAAAAATCATCAAAGGAAATTGGTCTTCACAGTCAGAAGAAAATTGAAATTGGGTCTAAATAGGATTACTGGCCCCACCCACTAAGGAGCGAATAAAATCAGGCAAAAATGCACTCATGAAATACTGCAGTAATGTGCAAAGTGCATCAGGCACAGGCACAACAGTGAGCTGCTCTGCGGTGGCAAATGAAAAATGACAATCCATTAAGGTACAGGTGGAGATTTATTTGTAACATTCTAGTAAAGGGAAAACCAGACATGCTATTGAAATTAAATCAGCACAACAGAGCAATAATGGCTGCTAGTTTTCAATACCATGAACGACAACTAAAATTCAATTATCTTGATTAGTATAGTATCTATAAAAAGTACTCAACTCTTGGAAGTTTTCACATTTTATTAATATTCAATATTGAATAACATGACGCATATGCATGTCAAAGGACCACCTCACAGGCTCAGTTGAGATATGAAATAACCCACCAGGACAAGACAAGCGCTATCGCTAACACTGTCATCTCCTTCTTTTTTCACAGTACCAAAAAGCCACCCAGTGAGAGCAACTGACCCTGCCCCTTCCGGTTCAGTCACCATAAAAACCCTGGCCTCGTGGAAGGAGACATCATTACTGGCACAACTCTCTGTGTGGAGCTCTGCTAGCACAGGCGAAGGGCAGTTCTTTTGTTTTGTCTTTTTATGACTTTGAACAATAAACGGAAAGACCCAGTTGGTGCCCAAAATTTTGTTGCATAGTGGAGCTGTCATTCCTACATTCTGCCTGAAACTATGAATTTAATTTGTCTCTTTTGACAATGATCAACAGGAAAACCCTTTAATGTCAAAGAGAAATCAGATTACAGTAAATACAGTAAATTCATTATAAATATAAAACACAAATTAGCTAATCATGAAAGTATTCTCCTCCTTTAATTTGACTTGAATTTGAATAAAATGATCACTGGTGTAGCCAGTGATATGAAGTCACATAATAAGATCAATGGAGATCACTTGTCTGTAGTCAAAGGCTTTCAGTTGATTGTAGTACACATGCACCTTTTTCAGGACAGGCCAACTTGTGGTGAGTCAGTATGGTGGCCTTACCTATATAAAGAACACAACAAACAATTCTGTGACAAGTCAATTAAAAAATAGTGATGAGCAGACAAAGCCCGGTGAAGATTTTGAGGCTTCTTCCTGACTCTGTTGGAAAATGATCCAAAGTTTTGGAGATTTGAAAATCATAACATCTTGTAGAAAACCGTAGCAGCCACTAGCTCAAGACATTCAGCGGAATACCCTCACTTACAACCTGCTGTTGATTGCATTGTTTCAATCCAAAAGGTACATCAAAACACTAAGAATGCCCTGTGTGCTTATTTTGATCTTATGATAATCATGCTGTCATTAAAATGCTGTAATAGATGTATGTTAATATGTGTGACAATCTTCTACAAAACAATGTGAGTTGATTTTACCTTAATAGATTAATTTGTCATAAAATCCATCCATCCATTATCCAACCCGCTATATCCTAACTACAAGGTCACAGGGGTCTGCTGGAGCCAATCCCAGCCAACACAGGGCGATTGATTTGTATTGTTTTTGGTTCTCATATTTAGTGGAGTATAGCTTGGACTTCTTTGCTTTGGATTGCCATTTGAGGCAAATCCTTTTTGACTTTATTTTGCCTTTTAGTTTTCCTTTTGTGATACTTAATAAATATACTTCAAATATTCTACTTTGGCCTTGTCCTTCCAAATGCATTTTTGGGATATTAAAGTGTATTTTGAACTTTTGATTCCAAAACCTCTTTCAAGCCTGTGTGGGCCAAAGCCATTAGGTAGGGTTTGAGTTCAGGCTGCCTAGGGTGAGGCCTGTAAAATGTGCCAAACTGTAAGCCAAAATATTTAGTCAAAGAGACACAAAAAAGTTCATAACCAAAGATCAAAATGATGTGCAAAAAATAACATTAGAGACATTTTAAGTCGAGTCTACAAACTTCAACAAACCAGGAAATGCACCACACTGACCCTTATACTAGTCCTATAATGATGTTATGTGTTGCCACCATCAAAACAAATTCTACAAAAAGGTGTCATGGGAAAACATGATTTATTATGATTATGTTAAACATGTATCACATGATTCCTTGACTTTAAAACCCCTCACAATTAAGTTTTATTTATTTATTTTTTTGTGGTCAAGGAAAATGTATAAAAATACAGAGAAATTTGTGAAATGTTCCATACCACTTGAAAAACACAACTCAGGGGTTACAAGAAAATGTCCAAGTAACTGAATATCCCTTGGAATCCAATTAAATCAACCATTACGAAATGAAAAGAGTATGGGACAGATTCCACAAAAACTGAGTGTTTCTGCAGACGACTTGTGAGGGAGGATGAAGGTGCATCTCCTATAAAGTGACTTGATGGGATGAATACTTTGCATCCAGTTATTTTGTGTTTTACATGTATAATTAATTTATACCACTTTGTAAAGTTCTGTTATCACTTTGACATTAAAGAGTCTTTTTCTGTTGATCATGTCAAAAAAGCCAGAATTAATCCAGTATGATTCAATGTTGTATAGTAAAGAAAACAGAAAAACTTCCCAGGTGGTGAATACTGTAGCTCTCTTCACAACAACACAGACACAGGTCGGTTCTTTTAAACGGGCGTTTATTGCTTGGGCTCTTGTTACTCACTCCGTCACGCCTCCGCGCCTCCACGCCGTGAAAACTATATAGTGAGTAATCAGTACAAAATACGTCAGCGAATACACAGTAACTTTCATACACATACGACGAAATACAAAACATTTAGTGCAAACATGAAACAAAGGACATTTTACAAATAAAATACCTCGTTGGCCGCTTGTCATGAAAAGAGGTCCTTAATCACTTTGGTTTTAGCTTTAGACGGTTCAGTATGAAACCCCTTTTTGCAACATGGCAGAGCCTCGCGAGAGACATCCGCCCACCTGCGCTTCATGGGGCAGTTTCCTTCTCATGTTCTCCTGATAACCCCTAAGTGCGCTCTCGCGAGACATTACTTTACATACAGTACATATTAAAGTCACTTAATAACAAATAAATTGGAACATGTAAATTTACTATATATATCACGTTTTTAAATTTAGATATTTAAAACTATATATTTATAAGGTTATGTAACACATTATAAAATCCATTATCTACAACATGAACTTTCCATTAAATATTGTTCAATAACATTTACACTCCCACCAAAATCACTCATTGACCTGAATTGAGAGATTTTCTTCAAAGGCAAGCTATAAGAGAAGTGTGTGAGTCTGTGTACCTTTATGTGTGACTTAGTTGGCCTCAAATAAGGTAACTACTTTATGAATAGGTCTCTCAAGATAAACTGATCTAGTGAGTGGTTCTCCTTTATCAAATGTAGTGTCACTAAGTAGAAGTTTCACCTTTCGTACTTTGCCATCTGCGCCGAGTTGAGCTTCCACAATCCTGGCGAGCTTCCACTCATTTCTTGGTGCACTGTCATCTTGTAAAATTACAATGTCATCTGTTTCGTAGAGCAATGTTCTCAAAGTTGTGGTGTCAAGTCTGCTGGCTGACTTGTCGAGCATAGCAGTCAGGACGCTTCGAATTGTTCGAATCTGGCGCTCCCAGACTCCACCCATGTGGCTAGCTGATGGAACATTCAACACAAATTCACAACCAAGTGCCCTTTGACGATCTTGATCCATTCCTCCATGCAACTTAGAAAGCTCCATTCTAGCACCAATAAAATTTGTTCCCCTATCGCATCTCAATTGGCGCACAGGTCCTCTGATAGCTATGAATGCTCGAAGTGCATTTATGAATGCGTCAGTCGTCAAGCGTTTCAATGTGCACTGCTCTGGAACATAAGCAAGTGAATAACAATCCGTATCGTTTTATTTCTTTTCTTCCTTCCCTCACAATGAAAGGTCCAAAACAATCAAGGCCACAGTAAGTGAAAGGGGGGGATGTTTCAGTTCTCTCTTCAGGCAGATTTGCCATGTGTTGAACCTCTGTTGTTCTTCTGTATCTCCTACATTTTACACACTTGTAAATGTGTGAGGAGACCACATTTCCACATCCTAAAATCCATATTCCATTTGCACGCAACTCATTCATGGTCATGCCTCTTCCTTGGTGGTGTATGCGCTCATGATGATGTTTGATGAGAAGGGCTGAAACATGAGATTTCTTCGGAAGTATCACAGGATGTTTTACATCATGATGTAAGGCTGATTGAGATAGCCGTCCTCCCACTCTGAGGACACTGTTTTTGTCCAAAAAGGCATTCAACTGGCGTAGCCTGTTGTGCTTGTTCAAGGTGTCTTCCTTCAAGCCTTTAATCTTCTTTATTTCTTCAGCAAATGCTTCTTCTTGTACCATCTTGATGATGAAGATTTCTGCTTCTCTTCGTTCTTCAAGGTTAGTTGACTCATTCGTTCTTGACTGAAATCCCTTGAACTCTCTGACAAATCTTTTAAGCCTGGCAACAGCTCTAACTATTCTAGACCAGTCAGAGAATTTAATAAAGCGGTTCACCACTGAATTCAGTTCTCTTGCCTTAACTGCCTGAACATGTGCCCCGCGAAGCTCGGGATCAGTTGCTTCTACTTCTCCCACCATTCTCTCTTCATGTGGGAGAATCTGCTGCCAAAGAAAGTTGGGTCCTTTCAGCCAGTTGGACTCTTTCAGTTGAATTGCACTCAGTCCCCTCGAGGCGTAATCAGCTGGGTTGTCTTCAGAGCTGACATGTCGCCATTGTTCAGGTTTTGTGCTAGATCTTATTTGCTGGATCCGGTTGGCTACGAATGTGTGAAACCTTTTAGCATCGTTGTTCACATAGCCAAGGACCACCTTTGAGTCAGTCCAGTAATACTCTTGCAGGGTTTTAATATCAAGCTCACGTTTGATGACATCACCAATGCGAACTGAAGTCACAGCTGATGATAACTCAAGTCTTGGGATAGTTGTTAGTTTGGTAGGGGCCACTCTTGCTTTCACTTTGGACAAGAAGAGGAGATCTTCTTGAGAAACTGGATTATCATCTGTAGTGTGATCTACGAAATCCGATTCAAGGATCTTAAATTATGTCAAGTGGGATTACCTCTTTGACTTGAGTTCTGCACACAAAGTGTACTTCTTCCTTTAGCTGGACTGATGAATGCACAGCTGGTGTCACTTGTCGCACCATGATTCTGTGACTTGTTCCTATTGCATCGCTGTCATCACTTGCTGGATTTGAGCAACCAACAATGCTCCAGCCGAGATCAGTTCGCTGTGCATATGGATAATCCTCATCACCAGACAGGATCTCCCTTGGAAGAAGGGCTCGTTGACAGTTATAGCCAATGAGAAGGCCTACTTCGCAGTCTGACTGTGGTGGAATCCTTTCTGATAATTGATCCAGATGAGGCCATTTTAGAGCCGTTTGAGAAGTTGGAATATGTAACCTGTTTGCTGGAATGAACTCTCGTGTGAAAACAGGTGGTAGCAGAATTCTTTTCTTTAAGCTGTATCCTCTCACTTGTAGACCTGTCAGTTTCTGACATGGTACGACCGTTGACTTGGCAGACATTGTGGATAGCCGCAAACTGACATTTTCTTTGTTTGTGTTGAGGTCTTTGGCAACTTCGTCTAGAATGAAAGTTGTATCACTCTGTGTGTCTAAGAGTGCATAGACAAGGACTTCTTGATCTGGATGCTTGGTAGATGATACCCAGACTGGCAAGATAGAGGACGTTTGTGTACATAGGCCCTCTTGTATGACTCTGTTGGTAGTTGCTGTTGCAGTCTTTTCTGTGGTGTCTGCCTCGTCCTTTGAAATGTCATTTCCATTTAGGTGCATTGGCTTCTGACGTTCTTTGAACTTGTCGTCATGCAAACATGTCGGATGTCTCTTTTGACATTTTTCACATGTGCTTTTGTCATCACACCTTCTTGAGTGATGACCAGTCTTCAAACATCCAAAGCAAAGCTTCTCTGTGTGCACAAACTTGACGCGATCCTGAACTGTTTTTTCAGTGAACCTCCTGCACTTGTCTAGGACATGTCCTGCCCTTTTGCAGAAGACACATGATGGAATACTGCTTTGTGTTGTGTTTGTTGTCAGAGTCTTTGCTTGAATTATTTGATTTCGTGGATGCCTTTGTTTCTCACCTTCCACACTCCTGAGTGCTTGTATTGAGGATATGGGATCACAAGCTAGATCTGCTTCCTTTGATAAAAAGTCAACAAACTCTTTGAATTGTGGGTACGCAGTCCTTACTTGCCTGACTTCCATCACTTTACGGTTCCATCTGGAAACCAACCAATCTGGCAATTTCAGCAGAATCCTTTGACTCTCAATGCAATCATTAAGGACTTCCAGTGTCTTAATATGGGACATTGCAGCCTCACAGCTCTTGAGGAAGTCTGCAAATTCTCTTCGTTCACAAGCATCTTTAGAGCTTATCTTTGGCCATGCATGCAGCTTGTCTCTGAGGGACTTCCCGATTACGAATGGGTCTCCGAAACGTTTCTCTAACAGTTTCCAAGCCGAGTCATAGGCTTCTTCTGTGCCTAATAGAAGAAATCCTTCTACAGCTTTCTTTGCTGTGCCACCCAAGTACTTTCTTATGTAATAAAGTTTTTCATTCTTTGGAATGTTTTTCCGTTCTATTAATGTTTCAAAGGATAGTTGCCAGTCTCTGAATTTCAAAGGATCTCCAGTAAATACTGCAGGCTCTGGTGTTGGAAGACGATTAGCACTTATAGCTTCTGCTAGCACATTAACCAGATCTAAGCTATTCTGCTCTTGGGGCCTGAACACTGTGGCTTGAGGAATGAATGAGGGACTTGATGCATTGAGAGCTTGGGTTGTGACTGGAGGGATTGTGGGGTTAGGGACTTGTTGTATGATGTGGAAGTAGTAGGAGAACTTCATGTCAGTCATATCAACATTCTCTTCAACTTCATTATAAACCTTTACACGGGCTCTAGCAGCGTTCAGCTTCTGTATTTCTTCTAGGCATGCAAGCTTTCTGTGTTTATCTTGGATTGCTTGTTGTCTAGCTAAGTTCTCCGATTCAAATTGTGCTAGCCGTTGTTTATTTTCAGCCTCTAGCATTTGAAGTTCTGTTTCTTCCCTGTCTTGTTCTTCCAGTACAGCCAAGACCTCCTGAGATGCAGCAGCTTCAGCCACAGCCTCTATTCTTTTGACTGAGTGGATGCTAGAGTGGTTGGAACTACATCTTGATCGACGAGACAGTGGCCTAGATACAGAACCTGTCGAGTCTAAGATTGATCCAACATCGGGCCAAGGTTCTTCGTCTTTATCTGCTTTATGCCCTTTAAGCTGTCTCTCTGCCCTTTGAATAATGAAACATGAGAGTGATATGCACGTATCAACCCTGCGCCGCAGGTCTGGTTCAGGGGTTTGTACTTGACGCAACTCTTCATAAATGACCTTCACATTAGAACAGGTCCGTTTCATGTTCTCAATAAGCTCGTTCAATTCATCCTCAGAAGCATCATCAGTTAATAATTCCTTGCCTATTCTTGCATGACACCTCCACTTTTCATAGTTAATTTTATATCGACGTTGTATTTCCTTCAGTCTTTCTCCTTGAAATTCTCTTCCCTTTTCTGTTAGGGTGCGCATTCTTTCACTTCTTCGTAGCTGTTCTACTTCTGTAGATTCGGTGTCTGTAGCTTCAGCAGATGGTTTAACATTTTTACGGCAGGTCTCAGTGCTTATGTCAGACATCTTGAGATAAGGGTAGTACAACTATGTAGATATTAAACTCAAATAGGGCTTCTTCTACGCTATGTGTAAGTGAAAGCTACAGTAAACTTAGTTTGAACAGCCATGAAAGTTTACATGTGTGTGTAGGAATCTTCCAAATACATTGTAGACATCAAATTTACATCAAGATAACTGTCAGAATTTAAACTTCTCTAAACTTCACATTAACTTCAGTTTCAAAACAAAATAAGAAAAATAATATTTGCTTGGCACAAATATAAGTAAAACCTTGATCACAGCAGGAATATGGTTAGAAATGCATTAAATAACATCATTTATATAACAATAGGTTTTCACGTCAGTATTGTACCCTTTTATATTCACTGGAGGTGCTCCTTAAACTAGATTAATTCTCATAAAACTCAAAATTACTTAGAAATCTTTAGTTTTCACTTGTAATGAGGTACCTTTTTTCAACATTTACTAAAAATCATTAACTTTACTACCATTTGCTCTTTAAGCTTTATAACACGCAACGACTATGAATGCAAACACATTGGATTTATCTCCACATTAAGCACAGAATGCAAGGTTAACAGATCTGAGTCCTTAGTTGCAGTTTCCAAGCTAAACCACTTCTCACACCAAATCAACTTTACTATTGTGGTAGAGCTCCTACTGGTTTTGGCTTGAAAATTTGCGCTTTAACACAGTCTAATCACCGTTGTTTGTAATCACTATGCGGACAATGCGTTATGGGCTCTGCTTATCTGCTGCATCGGATCCTCGTCGCGTCGTTTCTCCTACCCGTATTGAGCAGTCGAGTTCTGACTGTAGCTCTCTTCACAACAACAGACACAGGTCGGGGGGGTATTTTTCGTACGTCGCTTAAACCATCCTAGATCAGGTGCCTCATCTTGGATGAGATAATGCCAGTGAAACTCATCCAGATAAGTCGGTTTTTCAAACGCAGCTGTGTATTAGATTAGTGTAGCTGGATCTAATCATACGAGATGAATGCGCGCGCCCGCGCTGAGTGAAAAGCCCATATATATTGAGTCTAGAAAACATGATCAGCAAGTCTTTGATAGGCTGCAACAAAATGACGAAAGAACGAGCGCATTTTTTTTCACACACGCGGCGCAAGACCTTTTACTCGAAGGACACAAAGAATTTCAAGATTTAATATACATAAGGGGTAACACTGCAAAAGCAGCCCAGACCAGAAAAGACGGCTGGCAAAAAGTGGCCGAAAAAATTAAACGCTAAGTAGTGTACATTACTGAATGCAGCGTTTCATTTCCTATGTGTCAGATTAATTATTATTTAATATGTCATAATTCCAGATCAAACGTGAGCACAAGGAGAACATGGGAACAGGTTAAAGTGAAGTACAAGAATATACTTCAAACTGGTAAATATTGGTATATAACTATTTAAAGTATTGTTGACATAAAGAATCATATATAATATAAAAACATTAATGTTAAAGCTAATAAGGAGGCAGACAAGCAAAAAACAGGTGGAGGTCCACGCGGTCCAGACCTAACCCCTGCAGAAGAGTTGGCTCTCCAGCAAAATGCCCATTGCCCTGTTTCTGAGGGCATTCCAGGGGGAAGCTCCTCCTCAGAACCAGTGGCAGGAAGCAGTGGTCACTTCATTTCAGGTAAAGGATGGTCATTGCATATTTGTCCTCCATGTGTGCTATAGGTATGTTCCATATAGCCCTCTTTTTTGTTGGGTCAGTTGCAGGGAATGTCATATCCCTTGAACCTGTGTCTGACCAACGAGATATTGACGAAGGTCAAATATTTGATGAAGACACTGTGTCTGATTATTCATCAGGAGGAGAGGTACATTTTCCAAATAATGTTTGATCAAACTCCACTCTGATCAGTTCCATGTGCCCCAATCACATTTGGAAATCCTGGTAATGAGAATGTTAGGCTGATTGTGAGATTCTTTATGGAACTGTGGGTGTTTTAGCCTGTGTATTACCTACCTACAATGGCATGAAATGCCTCTTTTATTGTCTGCACATGCAGGTGTCCAGGAAACACAATGAAAACCTGAAGGAAATGTTTCAGAGCCAAACAGACTTTACGAATTGCCTGACAAACTGTACTTTTCGATAGATGTTCCGCATCGCCTACAGTATATAACAAAGTGCCGCTTGCAAGAAACCTCAAAGCAATGCATACTGTCTGTGTGGTTGTGAGAGCCCGACTTCGCCGAGTTTGACTTCGAATATACGGAGCTAATAAATCTTTGAGGTACAATATTCCCCCTCGGCTAAAGCGGTATCTTTCGTACAGAATTTCCTCCGGGGGCAATAAAGGATCTTGCCGATCGCGCAAAACCCTCTTTATATGAAATTCTCTTCGTATAATTTGCGCACCAATATCAATTGGTCGCTCATTTATGAACGGCGAAGCCCTGACTGGATGACTTCCATGCACCGTCACTGATCACGTGTGTAAACTAATCCTTGTTTGCGCAGAACAAACCTGCTCCGAGCAGGTTTGCGGATTTGGATGTGTTGCTATGACAACACTTCCAGCAAGAGTTTCAAAAAACCGACAGATCCAGGATCAGGCCAAATCGTCAACAATTACATCCGGCTAAGCGAGTAATCCACGTACGAAAAATACCCCCCCGGTTCTTTTAAACGGGCGTTTATTGCTTGGGCTCTTGTTACTCACTCCGTCACGCCTCCGCGCCTCCACGCCGTGAGAACTATATAGTGAGTAATCAGTACAAAATACGTCAGCGAATACACAGTAACTTTCATACACATACGATGAAATACAAAACATTTAGTGGAAACATGAAACAAAGGACATTTTACAAATAAAATACCTTGTTGGCCGCTTGTCATGAAAAGAGGTCCTTAATCACTTTGGTTTTAGCTTTAGACGGTTCAGTATGAAACCCCTTTTTGCAACATGGCAGAGCCTCGCGAGAGACATCCGCCCACCTACGCTTTATGGGGCAGGTTCCTTCTCATGTTCTCCTGATAACCCCTAAGTGCGCTCTCGCGAGACATTACTTTACATACAGTACATATTAAAGTCACTTAATAACAAATAAATTGGAACATGTAAATTTACTATATACATCACGTTTTTAAATTTAGATATTTAAAACTATATATTTATAAGGTTATGTAACACATTATAAAATCCATTATCTACAACATGAACTTTCCATTAAATATTGTTCAATAACATTTACAAATACTTTCCATAGGTTCTGTTTTTACATTTGATGTTTATTATGTCATCATCTGTACTGCATGGTGCAGTTCCCAGAACCAGATTTTCAACCAGGCCACACTCTGTGGAGGCTATACATTCCCAAAATCATACATTCTACATTTACTAGTAATTTTATATTGTTACTGGTGTTTGAGAATGCATGTGTGAATGTACCCTGCCATGCATTGTCTTTTCACCTATAGTAAGCTGGACCCTGTCTTTTATCCAGTGTTTACTGCTGGGACAGCCTTTGCCTCCCACCACTTTCTATTGCAGATAATGGATGTATGAATGGAAGCATATCTAGCTCTGGAAAGCAATGTAGACTACTAGTTTCCTTTCTATTTCAGCTCTTGACATTAAAACACAAATTTTAAAATTAGAATGTTAAAATGTGGTATTAATAATTATTTTATTTGAATGGCACAGAGGTTAGCATTTCAAGAATCCAAGCTTCTTTAACTGATTTCTCCCTGTGTTCACTTTAGCCTGTACTTCTTCCACCTTGTGGTTTTGCCAAAGATGTGCTTTGGGAGTAAGCTGGCTTTATTGAGTTCCTGGTGTGCATGTGTGTGTGTGTGTGTGTGTGAGAGAGAGAGAGAGAGATAGACTGAGTGTGTGAATAGTAACATACAGCTGTGATCTAAAAATCTTATGATATGATGTGAATACAGTTAGCTTCTGATTCAGATGTTACATCATAGTACTTAGTTATTCCTGAAGACCTAACGTCAACTGCTTACCTGCATCTGAGTGCGTGCCTCATCGAACAGGTCAGATACACTTCCTTGCACTACTACAACTGGATTAAATTACTTGTCACAATGGCACCAGATGGCATAACATATCATGCAAATGGGTATCAACAGTAAAAAAAAGTAAGTGCGGGACAAAAGACAATAATGTTCTTCATACAAAATGCGAAAACCCTGTTATTGAATTCCCAACTCAATCAGTAAATGCATAAAATGTAAAATATTTTTAAAAAGAGTGGGGACATTTAATCCATCAAGCTGGCTTGGCTGGCTAATAACTAAGTTGCGGCAACATTTTCTTCAGATGTCTTTTAAAAGCCATCATAGTTTATGTTTGAACTAAATGTCTCCATATTTTCTTAATCGTTTGCATATAGATATGCCTCCCGGTTTCCATCTCGATTTTCACATCAGTTTAATTTCTGCCAATGTCCTTGATACATGATTCATTATTCAGCTGAAAGGCGTCCATCTGTTCATCCATTTTCAAACCTGCTTATCTAAATTTGAAGACCTAGTCTGAATCATTTCATAAACTTCAAAAATGAACTTGTCTGAAGTGATCTTTATATATAATACACTACCGTGGCTGTCAGTTTGTCTGTCCAGGATTTTAAAACACCTGAAGCTTGCAAACTGTTTGACCGATTGACCTGAAATTTGGCGCACATATACTACTTGATGTCTACTATCCGCTTTCAGAGTGATGATTGACCTCTAAGGTTATTCTTCTTTTTATTTTTATTTTATTTTATTGTAGAATCAACTCTTGGCAGTGGCCAGCAGGACAGCAGTATGGCACATGGGTACGGGCGCCGCTCTCATTCCATAATACCTTTGCCGTCATTTCCCCTAACTCTTCATATCTTAAATCATTCTTGAGGCAGATTAAAAACTTAAGTGCCAGCTTAAGTGAAAAATCAAGGAAAACCTACTAAGTAACTGCAACACAAACACTGACTTAATCAGTTTTAATGCGAAAAGATGCCGATGAAAGAAGAGAAAATGCAGGCCGCTAGGGTGGAGGAAAGAAGAGCTGCTCAGGAAGCAGCAAGCGCATCACCCTCTGAGCAAACGAATGCTAAACACACAGAGAAAGAGGATGAAAACTATATGTCAAGTGTATTCACTGCACGTTACCGTGCAGTCCACTGTTACTGGCCTTATACTGTATAATACGCTACCGTGGCTTTCCGTTTGTCTGTCCAGGATTTTAAATCACCTGTAGCACACAAACCGTTTGAACTACTGACCTGAAATTTGGTACACACATATACTACGTGACGTCTACTATCCGTTTGTGGGGTGATAATTGACCTCCAAGGTTATTCCAATTTTTATTTTTATTTTATTGTTGAATCAACTCAGACTCAGACCTAAGAGAAGGTTTATGTTTGTGGTGAGAGAGGACATGCAGGTGATGGGTGTAACAGAACAAGATGACGAGGACTGAAAGATATGGAAGAAGATGATCTGCTGTGGCAACCCCTAACGGAAGCAGCCGAAAGAAGAAGAAGAAGATACTATGTGACGTCTACTATCTGCTTTCGGAGTAATGATTGACCTCCAAGGTTTTTCCTCTTTTTATTTTTATTTTATTTTATTGTACAATCAACTCTCGGCAGTGGTCAGCAGGTTGGTCATGCGGCACATCTGTACGGGCACCATTCTCATTCCCTACCACCTTTGCCGTCACTTCCAGTACATCTTCATATCTTAAATCATTCTTGAGGCAGATTGCATACTTAAGTGACAGCTTAAGTGAAAAATTAAGAAAAACGTACTAAGTTATTGCAACACAAACACTGACTTAATCAGTTTTAACGGAAAAAGATGGGGACAAAAGTAGAGAAGAAGTGGACCGCTAGGGTGGAGAAAACAAGAGCTGCTCAGGAAGCAGCAAGCGGATCAACCACTGAGCAAACGAATGCTAAACATACAAAGAAAGAGTCTGAGAAAGAAAGAGTCTGAGTGTGTTCATTGCACGTTATCGTGCAGTCCGCCATTACTGGTTTAGAATATTACAGTGCAATATACTGTATGTCTGGCATGGTGGCACACTGGAGAACTCTGCTGCCTCCACTGTCGTTTGGGTTTGCATATTCGCCGCTTGTCCACATTCCAAATGTGCGAGTGTTCATTTAAATGGTGTCTGTAAATTGGACTGTTTGATGCACTAACATCCTGTTTGTGGTTAATTTTTCCCTTGTTCCTAATTATTCCAAGTGCAGGTTCTAGCTTCTGCTGCTCTGAACAGAAAAACTGAGTTCAGAAAATATACTGTATGAATGGAAAGACAATGCAATATATCTTGATATACCTTAAATAGCACATTGAATAAACTTCCAAGCAGAAACGGGTAACACAACATAATTGGTTTTTCAAAAAGGCAGGTTAAGCCAAAAGATGTTAATTAAGAGTCTGACTGAAAATCAATTTCAAAAAGCATAGATGAGCTGGGTTAAAATGCTGGCACTGACACTGAAGGAATTTTGCTAACCTAAAGTGTATTATTATTTGATAACAATAATGTAACTATAAATAGAGTAAAGCCCCCTGTATACTCACTAAGATGTTAAAACGTGTTGCAATTTGTTAATTTTTAAGAAGATACTCCACTAAATTCACAATGCATGAGCCTACATTATAAAAGTGCTGAATGTTATATCATTTATTCAAACCTGTGTCAGTTTCATGGTGATTATGATGTTCCTGTTTTATTAGTAACGGTATCCATTACCATAAATGACAGCATGTTTAGTAGTTTGAAGAGCTTCCGACTATTTTTCGGTCCTTCAGCCCACATTAAAAATGACTGCGTGTGTATGTGTGAATGCTGAAACAATTGTAAGTGCAATATAGAAAAAATATTATAATGTCTTTATTCTTATTTAACTCCTGGAGAATTTCCCCACTTGAAAGTTGAAGCAGTGTCATGAGTGCTTAGGATACATGCATAAAAGCAATATCTAGAGAGCAAAACTAGTGCATTTGGGAGACAACACTTACATACAGCCCATGAAGTTGGACAAAAGTAATTAGGCATCCATAACAAGTGCACAGATTTAAAATACAGACGTGATACGCACTATTAGCCTTAGTGTATCAAAGTCTTTCCAGGTCAAAGACTACACAAAAATGTCCCCTCTCCTGAAGAACTGCAAACAAAGCTATGCTGCAAAATCAAGCCTAACCCTTTCAATATAACACAGTAAGATATGTTGACTGTTAACATGACACAATTATGACTCCATTTCAGGTTGGTGTCTTTTCCTAAATGATCATAGTATATACTGACGGAATAATACATTTTACGGAATAAGAAAACTACAGTTCTGACTTGTTTACTTTCACAAAATGATATTAATTTGTTTTGGCCTTCTGACTGGCAATCCAGCATTTGAGGTGAGGAACAGCAACCTGCCAAATACAGTAAAACTTGTTAGCTGTACTTTTAATGAATGAGACTTAATCACATCATTGTCAAAAAAGGTAATAATTCAAAGCGTAGGCCACAGCAAGACAAAGGGAACAAGGGACGGTGCTATCGGCAAGCTACAAGTAGACACAACACTATGGATTAAGCCACTTCCATGAGTCTTAGCTGCTGGAAAGATGACTTGAACTGAACTTAAGACAAGACTCTTGACGAATGAATGGCAGGAGAGGCGGGTCTTAAATTTAGAAGCTCATTCCCATGTGAATGTGTTTGCTCTTCGTGCTCTGCTCTGATCTTCTGGAAGTATTTATTAGACAGTAGTTTAATAACAAAAATTTTGTGTTGGGCCCATTTTGAGCATATGACTGGATGACTTGACATGTGGATTATGCAAGAAGAGAAATGTGAGATTTTCTTTAATGGACGTTTTTGCATTGTTTTCTCTTGTCCAGGGTTGGTCTCTATAGATGCACATTCTATCAGAAAGTTTATCTCTGCTCTCCATGAACACATCAATACAAACCACATATGTACTGTAAAAAAATCTTTTTCAGGAGGAGTATCCTTTAAGGCTTGGCACTTTACACAAAATGCTCATTTCAAATCATACTTGATATAGATAGTAACAGCTAACTGAAGAAGCTGACCATATTTTAACATAACAGTCTCAAACCTGCTTAATCCATTTCAGGGTTGCTGTGGGTAGAGCCTATCCCACCAGTCAGTAATTAAACTGTTTTAAAACTTTTTTGAGCTTAACCGAGAGAAACATACATAGTCAACACACTGCCACCCAACCTCTAATGGCTTAGTAGATAGGTTAGCGCACATGCTTAAAGAGTCACCTGATAAGACTAAAGCTGTATGTTACAAACTTTCATCAACAGACTTTTATACAGAAATGTTTTATTTAGAAAAGAACCCTCTAAAATATCCAGGTGAAATCAAATTATCAGATGTTCAGTGAAAATTCTTTTCTCAGCTGCAAGAGAAACTGAAAGTGTAACCTCACTATTGTGAATGTTATTCCTTTCCAAGGTCATTGGTAAGAATTTTCTGGGCAAGGGAAGCAAAGAAGTTGTTACCTGGGGCCTCATGCATAAACAGTGCGTACGTACAAAAATGTTGCGTATGCCAGTTACCACGCTCACATCGCAATGTATAAAAACTAAACTTGGCATAAAGCCATGCACATTCTCATGCCAGCTCAAACTGTAGTGTACGCAAGTTTTTGCCTCAGTTTTGTAAACCGATGGCACCTAGTGTCAAAGCAGTGCTGCTGGTCCTGTGTGGTTTCCCTTTATTTTTTAGACTCACATCCCTGACGCTGCTTTACTATGAAAATACACTAAAAATAACCGCATATCGTTTATAAATTTAAGGCATCTGATTGTACTCATCCTCTAACAATATAATGGTCCACGGAATGGCCAAACTTTTCCAAATACCATAGATGCTTTTATGTTATTACTCTCACTGCACTATTCAGAGTATTTTAACCCACTGTATCTGAGTGTGGAATCACAGCTCTACAGCAGCTGATCGAAAAGAGGATTATCGGGATACAGTATCTAGCACACGCTCCCTTAGCCAATGCACAGTCTATTTGAATTGCTCCCATATGGCAAACGCTTCAGACCCTTTCCTGTAGAGACCTCACAATTCAGAAACAATTTCATCCCAAAAGCTCTAAACACACTCAAGTAGTCCATCAACTGCTCCCGGTAGAACTGTGTCTACTTATAAGTACAATTACCTCACTGTAAACTTGCACTACAGTTATATTATTGCACAACCTGAGCCACTTTATGAACCATTTCACACTATATGTACATGTATATTGTACTTATGCTTTCATATGGTATAGTTTTCATTGTTTTTTTTCGTATTATTATTTTACCATTTAATAGCAAAGTAAGTTTATGGAGAATTTGCATATTAAATTTCATTGTGCCATACAATAACAATAAAGAAATTTAATTCAATAGACGAGAGCGCGTATTTACAGATGATGATGACTGGCTTCTAAGTCAATTTAGATTTCCAAGTGTTGTCTTCTTGGAACTCTTGATATCATTTTTAAGATGAAATGCAGTAAAGTATGTATATTACATCATACAGATAAATGTTTAACTTCATTTAAATAATGTATATTTTTAATATTTAAACATGTGAGGGCATGGTGGCACAGCGGTACTGATGAGCTGGCGCCCCGTTCAGAGATTGTTGCTCTGAATGCTTTCTGGGACTAGATGGACAGAATAATTAAACATGTATTACGAAGATATATTGCAGTGTTCCTTAAAAGTTTTGTAGAATCGGCATTCTAAACTTAAAGATGGCTTGACATTTATTATAGAGCTTGTGTGGCAATTGGTTACTTATAGAAAGAAAAGGAAGGAAAGGAATTGGGGGTTAGTACGTTTTAAAAAGACAGTACTGCTGCAAAAATAATTTCCTCAAGAGTCGAGCACGGTGCAGCAAGCATCTTGTGGGAGGCAGGAACAATCTCTGGATGGGGCCAGCTTGTTGCTACCACTGCGCCACTGTGCCCCATGTTTAAAACATGCTTTATTTCCTATTATCATGAAAATGATATCAAGTATACACCTTAGTATTTAAATTGTTGAGAGAGCTGTAATATGAATGTAATGTATTCTGTGTCCTGTCGGCGTAAGAGAAAGCCCGTTTAAAAAGCACGTAGTGATTCACACACAAAGAATACATAGAAGAACACATAGAATGCGAGACATTTAACGTGCCACTTTAGTTACGACTGGATTTGAGAAACTAGTGAATAAAACAATTTTAAGATGAAATTAATGATGTTCTACTTTAATGTCAAAATAAACTACATGATTAAAGTGAAAATTTCGAGATTAAAGTTGACATTTCAACATTTTTTTCCACTGTGTCCCTATTTTGTTTTTCTTTTCTCTGTACCCTAATACATTTCCATATGACACTAGCTAAGTTTCCATCCAGTTTTTTGCGACGTTTTGTTATCGACAAACAGAATATACGTAAAACAAATGTGCGAAATTTGCTGTCTCCAGCCTGTTTCCATCAAACTGGCTTTTTATTGATAAAATGGTGTGCGTGATGACGTCATCCCCCCCAAAACGAACTGTCGCATAACTTTTGTTGTATCGCGAAAAAAATCTGCCCTTGAGCCGTTTCCATACATAATTTTGTGTATGTCGCAAATTATCTACCTTTTGTTTTCCACGTTACGCCCCCTCCACTAAACAAAGAAACAAAGAAATGGAGAGATTATTCAGAGTTTTTTTAAATTTGCCAGCTTACTGTTATTTCAGTTTCACAAATAATTGGAATTGTACATAATATCCGAAGACGACAGCAGAATGAAGCAGTTGCTTGTCTGATAGCCCTAGAGCTCGAAGAAAGTACCCCAGTGCGACGAAACCCACGGGTATGGGAGAGACGACGGAATAAGACCTTCTGGGAGGAGGTGGTGGAGAGACACTTCACAGAAAATCTCTGGCTGCAACATTTTAGAATGACACGGCCGACGTTTGAGATGTGTTGTGGATTCATCAGTCCTGATGTTGCGCCCATCACAGGTTGCCACCGACCACCGGTTCCAACCCAAAAGCGGATTGCCATCGCCCTTTACAAGCTGGCAACCTGCGCCGAGTATAGAGTAGTTGGAGAAACTTTCGGGGTTAGTAAAACTACCGTCCATCGATGTGTATATGCTGTGTGCACCGCTATTAAAGAAAAATTAATGCGCCGTTATATCAGACTTCCGACTGTTGCGGAGGCCAATGAAATTGCACACCGCAATTCCTTGGTGCATCTTGTGCCACAGATTTACGGTGCGCTGGATGGCACGCATGTGCCTATTCTTCCCCCGACGGAAGGCTACCGCGATTACATTAATCGCAAAGGGTGGCCATCTATTGTTCTCCAGGCCCTTGTTGATGACAGGTGCATGATACGAGACATTTGCGTTGGCACTTCTGGAAGTGCCCATGATGCAGCTGTGTTTGCAGCATCAGATCTGTACAGGTGAGCCTACCTTTCAACATCCCTTCTCAGTGCGATAACAACTGAATTAACCTGCTTCCCTTAAGGTTTTTAATTAAAACTGAAATTTGAATTAATACAAAATAACGACGTTTAATCAAAAAAAAAAACTCTCTTCATCAGACCATGCGAACCGCTCCGCCATTCTCGTTTTGATTGCACGTGATGAAAATGTAACACATTTATTTGCGTTAAAGCCTTTTTTCCGACAAAAACTGTTTCCAATGTAGTTTTTGCGACATCTGAAGTATCGACATGGAATTTATGCGCTAAAGTTAAACGGAAAAATATTATGTCGACATGTACAACATTTTATCGATAATTAGCATTTCCATCAGCTATATCGGTAAAAAATTTGAAGCGCTAAATATTTTTTCGCAAAAACTCCTTGGATGGAAACCTGGCTACTCAGACGATGGGCTACGACTCGCCTTTTCGTGGCTTCCACTAACCACTTCCTTTTTATTTCGAGCACTGTGCGACTTTCTCTCTGCCACTCTATATCACCTGATTAATTTCATTTTGTTGTTTATACCACTGCTTAAACCAACAAATAGTAAGTTTTTTATTGCCTCCACTTGGAATTTGCTGAAATTCTTCAATTTTCCTAGTGCTTTTGCCATTGTCTTTTCACAGAACGCTGAACTTACAGGGCTATTTATATTGATTAGGATATTCAAAGAGACATAATTCTGGGAGGAGTTGGGGTGGGGCTGCAGGTGCGTGAACATGTGTTAAATTTCATGCTGAGCAGGATTTATGTAGCGGAAGAACATGGAAGTTGGCGTACGCACAGATTTATGCATCTGGATTTTTTTGGGCATATGCACATTTCTGTTTTTGTTCATATGCCATGTTTTAGTGTGAATTCTATACACAGCGTTACACATGTGGCCCCTGGTGAATGGTAATAGGAAAATCTGTGAAAAGATGTTGATAATGTAAATAAGGCCCTATTAATAGGACAAGAACCTGAGAAAACCAGAGTTCAAGACTGTGCTTCTGCCTGTTTCTGATTTTGAGTTACTATTTGTGGACCTTTGCTTTTTTAAACTTATCATCAATGTGTCCAAACGGCACAGTGCTAAACACTAAACAAAAAAAGAAAAAATGAAAATGGAAAAATACCCTTGTACAAGAAATGAAACTTTAAGCACACAAATAAAGTTGGTCAAAACACAAAGTATTAACAAAACCAAAAGCAGCTACAGCTATTATTAAAAGAACACCAAAATGATGCATTCTGAACTTTTTTATGATAAGAAGAGTTGAAAATCTTATCATTTGTCCAGGTCTGATTTTTAAAATAATTAAAATGACAGGCAGTAGATTTCGTCTCATGTGAACACACTCTCATGTCTTCACAATATTACAATCATCTTTGAAGTTGCTAGTAAAAAAGAAAACAGAAAAATTATAAGAATATAAGAAATTTAACAAATGAGAGGAAACCTTTCAGACCATTGAGCCCATTTGTTTAGCTAAAAACTAAGCTGTCCCAATATCTCATCTAGATACTTCCTAAATATTGTCAATATTTCTACTTCAACTACATGTCTTGGTAGTCTGTTCTAGATTCTCACAACTTTTTGCATGAAGAAGTTCTTCCTGGCATTAGTCTTAAATGCACTTCACCTTAATTTCCACTGATGTCTTTGAGTATGTGACTCACCCTTAAGGTGAAAGGAAAATCAATGATAATAATGTACATAATAGTGCAAAAAAATGAATATGAACTAAGCAGAGTTACATACTCAGAACATATGGCCTGGCAATTATGAAAGCTTAATGAAATTTTTAAAAATTTTGGACTTGTGCTGGATATACTGCATATTTTGGGTAATCTCAGTTTGGATAGATGTTTGCAGTGTACTAATTCTGGCTGAATTACTCCATTCTTCTTACAAATCGTTGAAGAGTGTTTCTTGATGGTGGCCAACTTCCACTTAATGTCTTAGTTTCTAATTAAACAGTTTTTTCCCCAGAGGTGCCATAGATCATTGGTTCTCAAAGTGTGCATCACAAACCACCAGTGTTGTTTTAGTGTGAGTCAAGTGGTCCACAAGCTGACAATCATCAAGGCAAAGTCATTAGTTACAAATTGCTCAAATATGTTACTCTTTTATGTACTGACATAAGCATTTATTTGTAACAATCAAGGCTGTTACCCGACTTAAGCCACTAAATCAATATATTTAGATACGTAGATATGGGACTAAAACTATCACCATGGAACAAACAGTCTAATTTTCTTGTGGATGGTAAGAACTTTTGCTTCAATCCCATGCCTTCCTTCTTCACTCCTGTTTTCTTGTTGTGGTCTCCTTTCTTTCTCACATGCAACACTTCTTACAACTCTGTCTCTGTCCAGCTCAGCCAATCAGACACAGCAGAGATCTCTCTTCTAAACTCACTTTGACATCAGCCTGGAGAGTTCACGTCCAGTTAAGGTATCCTTTTAACTCCATGCTGTTAGTGATGTGCGTATCAGTGCTAACATGCTTATGCTGTTAATCGACCTTCATGACTAAATGGTTACTGTGGATCACTAGCCAAAGTTTGGGACGTTGAAATCCAAATACAGCAAAATTGGATTTGAATTAGTACTGTTCAACACTAGTAGGTGACTGTCAGACTCAAGTGGTCTGCTGTTAAGATTTGACTTTAGTGAAGTGATTATTGGCCCAAAACACTTTGAGGACCATTGCCTTAGATCACCTAAGTGTGCAATTTTTCAAATAAATTCGTAAAGTCTGCAGGTACTGGCCATAAATTCCATATTGCTATGTAATACGCAGTTTCCTCTAAAGATATTTATGGAAAATTTGGAAAGCTGGGCAGGTTTATTTTAGCACAGTTTCTAACTTGTACAAAGTGAAATAGCTGTGTTACTTAAAGACTGCAATTGAGATGTATTTGTTCAAAGCATACAAACAAATTGTTAAGATATACAGTAATCCCTCCTCCATCGCGGGGGTTGCGTTCCAGAGCCACCCGCGAAATAAGAAAATCCGCGAAGTAGAAACCATATATTTATATGGTTATTTTTATATTGTCATGCTTGGGTCACAGATTTGCGCAGAAACACAGGAGGTTGTAGAGAGATAGGAACGTTATTCAAACATTGCAAACAAACATTTGTCTCTTTTTCAAAAGTTTAAACTGTGCTCCATGACAAGACAGAGATGACAGTTCAGTCTCACAATTAAAAGAATGCAAACATATCTTCCTCTTCAAAGGAGCAAATAAATCAATAGGGCTGTTTGCTTTTAAGTATGCGAAGCACCACGGCACAAAGCTGTTGAAGGCGGCAGCTCACACCCCCTCTGTCAGGAGCAGAGAGAGACAGATAAAAAAATCAATACGTGCCCTTTGAGCTTTTAAGTATGCGAAGCACCGTGCAGCATACTTAAAAGCTGCACACAGAAGGTAGCAACGTGAAGATAATCTTTCAACATTTTTAGACGAGCGTCCGTATCGTCTAGGTGTGCGAACAGCCCCCCTGCTCACACCCCCTACGTCAGGATCACAGATAGTCAGCGCAAGAGAGAGAGAAAGAAAAGTAAGCCGGGTAGCTTCTCAGCCATCTGCCAATAGCGTCCCTTGTATGAAATCAACTGGGCAAACCAACTGAGGAAGCATGTACCAGAAATTAAAAGACCCATTGTCCTCAGAAACCCGCGAAGCAGCGAAAAATCCGCGATATATATTTAAATATGCTTACATATAAAATCCGCGATGGAGTGAAGCCGCGAAAGGCGAAGCGCGATATAGCGAGGGATTACTGTAGCTCTCTAATGGTCTTGATACCAAGTGTCTTCCATGAAGTAAATACTATGAAGGTTATGGATGACAGAAATAAATGATTATCATTCAGGGGAGCAAATGAGAGTAATATCATGGTCTTTTAGTCTCTTCTACATTGGTACCATGTTTTGAGTGAGTGATGAACAACTGGATTACTGGTGATCAATGGAACATTTGAATAGAACAAAGGATGCACAGTAGAGTTTGGGGCAGGAGTTTTTTTCCATCCCTAACCAGGGAGGTGCAATTTCATTACTTTCTGTTACCTTCCATAGTTTCAAAGTATGTACATTTTTGACAAAACAATAAAACTGGAAATTAGGTACTACCATGACCCCACTACTTCGAATCTTTACAAAATGGTCTTTTTCTACATACATTTTTTGTTGTTAAGACAATGTGTCACCTGTTTCCTGTCATATAATAGGTCCTCACTGGCCTAGAACATATTGTACATGGATAGACATCTGCCATTCAGCTCCAAACTCACATAATATTTGATAAAGTAACAGGCCATTTCCTTTATCCTTTATCCATAAGTCTTTGAGGTCACCATGTTAACAGTCTCAGCAGTCACTGATTTAGTCCAAAGCTTTTCTCTGCAATGTTCTTTTTATCCCCTGCATTATGATGGTGTATGTTTCTTTAGATTTGTAAATGTTAGGTATTAGTAAAGTTGGTTCCTTTAAGTGAAGTCCATGTGCCTATCCTTCTCCTCGAAAATCTCCGTCACTTTCTTGTTAAAGTCCTCCTTATTTTCGTTTAGTTTTAAAAGTCTCTCTGCCTCAGTAGAGAATATCACCAAGACTGCTGTTTTCAAAAGTTTTTCATTATTGATTTGCATATTCAGTAACAAATTTCTCATCATTTTGCTTGACTGAATAAACTGCTGTCCCGGTTACTTTTAAAAAGAATCTACTGCTTCAGTCACAGTAACATAAATTTGTTCGATTATTATCCCTAGCTTGTCCTCGTCTTTCAAAAATCTCACGCAATTTAAAATCAGTTTAAAATGCAGCCATAACTGGTTCTTCAGCCCTGACTAGCAGTAAGCTCCATAAGTCTATTGAGGTCACCATGTTAACAGTCTCAGCAGTCACTGATTTAGTCCAAAGCTTTTCTCTGCGATGTTCTTTTTATCCCCTGCATTATGATGGTGTATGTTTCTTCAGATTTGTAAATGTTAGGTATTAGTGAAGTTGGTTCTTTTTAAAATGCCTATAAAAAGTATTTACTAACACCCCCATTTGGAAGTTTTCACATTATTGTTATGCAACATTAATTCCTGCAGGTTTAATTGGGCTTCCTTAACACTGATGAACAGAAAAACACTCTAATTTCAAAATGAAAACTGATCTCTGGAAAATGGTCTAAATATAAATATATAAAACTGCATAAGTGTTCACCTTCTTCAAGTCAGTATCTACTGTAGAAAATGCACCTCTGGCAGACATGACAACCTTGAGTCTACATACAAGGGTCTCTGTCATATGTGGACACTGCAACTTTCCACATTCGTCTTTGCAAAACTGCTCAGGCTCTTTCATGTTGCATGAGGATTATTAGTGAACAGCCTTTTTCAAATCCGGGACATTAACATTGTTGTTTTTAAGCCACCCCTGTGTTGCTTTGTCTTTATGCTTGGTGTTGTTGCCTTGCTGAATATAAATGTTCTTCCAAGGTGCAAATGTCTGGCAGACTGTGTCAGGTTTTCCTCCAGGATGTCCCTGTATTTTTCTGCACTCGTTTAACCCTCCATCCTTCACAAGCCTTCCAGGGCCTGCTGCAGGGAAGCATGTCCATGGCATTCTACTGCCATCACCAGGCTTCACGGTGGGGATGGTGTGTTTTTATTAATGTGCAGAGTATAATTTAACTCACACATGTCATTTACTTCTATGGTCAAATAGTTCAATTTTGGTCTCATAAGACCACAGAACCTTCTTCCAGCTGACTTTATTATCTCCCATGTGCCTTCTGCCAAACACCTTTTAACATGGCTTTTTGTTTGCCACTCTGTCATAAAACTGTGGCTGGTGAAGCACCTGGACATCACTTGCTGTCTGCACAGCCTCAGCAGCTTGTGACTCCTTTAGAGTTCTCAC
The DNA here is from genome assembly GCF_900747795.2 of Erpetoichthys calabaricus. Lineage (NCBI taxonomy): Eukaryota > Metazoa > Chordata > Cladistia > Polypteriformes > Polypteridae > Erpetoichthys > Erpetoichthys calabaricus. The sequence continues at coordinate 72,865,792 of NC_041407.2, forward strand.
AGGTCTCATTGAGTGTTGTCTTCTTACACAATCACTCAGTGTTTTGTGGATTGCCTGCTCTAGCTCAGTGGGGGCTGGGTGGTCTCGTGGGCTTGGAACCCCTGCAGATTTTGTTTTATTCTCCAGTTTTTTTTTTAGTTTTTTCTGTCCTCCAGGCCATCAGACCTTACTTTATTTTTTGTTACTTAGTATTGCCTAATCTTATTTTTGTATTTTTCTTTTTTCATCTTGTAAAGTACTTTGAGCGACATCATTTGTATGAAAACGTGCTATAGAAATAAATGTTGTTGTAGCCAGATTTATAGCTGTGCCACGCTTTCTGCATTTTTTGAAGATTTTAATTTAACTGGACTCCAAGCGATATTCAGTGACTTGGATACTTTCTTGACTCCATCCCCTGACTTGTGCTTTTCAGTCGTCTTTTACAGAGTTGCTTGGGGTGTTCTTATCAGTGATGTGCATTGAGGTTCACGGCTGGTGAGGCACTGACTCCTTCTGAGTCAGAATTACAAATATATAAACCCAAAAGGGAAGCTTATTTACTTTTCATTTGGCAGCATGCACATTGACTACTGGTTATGTTTCATATCTCATCAGCATTCTTTACACACACATAGGTAAGGTACATATTTTGGATAAAAGAACGTTACATTTATAGCGATAAGAAAGAGAGGAGAGAGCATGTTTGCTCTGCACCCTCCATTTTCCGTTGCAATTCCACAATTCATACTCATTCAATACAAATGAAAGTATAGAGTGGTGTACAAAAAAAAACTGGATTTCAATTTTGACCTTAGTTGAAATATTTAGTTGTTTTTAAAAGGTTTAAATTCTGATGCTTTAATGAATTTTAATACAGACTGTTCAACAAAAGGATAACAAGAAAAACAAAGGAATATTTTATTTAAGGTAAAAATGTAAGTTTTTAAATATTGGATTGTTTTTTTCTTAGTCTGATCTCATTTTTTATAAAACTGAAAACCTTTTATGGCCTTACCTTTATTTGTAAATGAAGTCCATTTGCCTATCCTTCTCCGTGAAAATCTCCGTCACTTACTTGTTAAAGTCCTCCTTATTTTCCTTTAGTTTTAAAAGTCTCTCTGCCTCAGTGGAGATTATCACCAAGAAGAACAGCAGCTACAAACACCTATTGGGCTCACATCTGTCCCCTTCGGTGCACCACGGTACTGTCTGCCTCACCTTGTGCCTTTTCACTGCGGTTTTATGTCCAATCAGCAAGACTAAATATGTCACACACATTCATTAAAGATACTAGCCAGACTGTGGAAAGTCAGGGGGGGTATTTTTCGGACGTGGATTAGTTGTTTAGCCGGATGTAATTGTTGACGATTTGGCATGATCTTGGATCTGTTGGTATTTCGAAACTCTTGCTGGAAGTGTTGTCATAGCAACACATCCTAATCCTTAAACCTGCTCGCAGCAGGTTTGTTCTGCGTAAACAAGGATTAGTGTCCACACGTAATCAGTGACGGTGCGTGGAAGTCATCCAATCATGGCTTTGCCGTTCATGAATGAGCGACCAATAGATATTGGTGCGCAAATTATACGAAGAGAATTTCATATAGAGAGGGTTTTGCACGATCAGCAAGATCCTTTATTGCTCCTGGAGGAAATTCTTTTCGAAAAATACCGCTTTAGCCGAGGGGGAATATTGTGCCTCAAAGATTTATTAGCACCTTATATTCGAAGTCAAATTCGGCGAAGTCGGGCTCTCACAACCACACAGACAGTATGCATTGCTTTGAGGTTTTTTACAAGCGGCACTTTTTTTATATATTGTAGGCGATGCGGAAAATCTAACTAAAAGTGCAGTTTGCCAGGCAATTCATAAAGTTTATTTAGCTCTGAAATATTTCCTTCGGGTTTTCATAGTGTTTCCTGGACACCTGCGTGTGCAGACAATAAAAGAGGCATTTCATGCCATTGCAGGTAGGTAATACACAGGCAAAAACACCCACAGTACCATAAAGAATCTTAATCAGCCTAACATTCTCATTACCCAGGATTTCCAAATGTCATTGGGGCACATGGGACTGATCAGAGTGGAGTTTGATCAAACATTATTTGGAAAATATACCTCTCCTCCTGATGAATAATCAGACACATTGTCTTCATCAAATATTTGACCTTTGTCAATATCTCGTTGGTCAGATACAGGTTCAAGGGATATGACATTCCCTGCAACTGACCCAACAAAAAAGAGGGCTATATGGAACATACCTATGGCACACATGGAGGACAAATATATGCAATGACCATCCTTTACCTGAAATGAAGTGACCACTGCATCCTGCCACTGGTTCTGAGGATGAGCTTCCCCCTGGAATGCCCTCAGAAACAGGGCGATGGACATTTTGCTGGAGAGCCAACTCTTCTGCAGGGGTTAGGTCTGGACCGCGTGGACCTCCACCTGTTTTTTGCTTGACTGCCTTCTTATTAGCTTTAAAATTAATGTTCTTTGCATTATATATGATTCTTTATGTCAACAATTCTTTAAATAGTTATATACCAATATTTACCAGTTTGAAGTATATTCTTGTACTTCACTTTAACCTGTTCCCATGTTCTCCTTGTGCTCACGTTTGATCTGGAATTATGACATATTAAATAATAATTAATCTGACACATAGGAAATGAAATGCTGCATCCAGTAAGTAAAATGCACACTACTTAGCGTTTAATTTGTCGGCCACTTTTTGCCAGCCGTCTTTTCTGGTCTGGGCTGCTTTTGCAGTGTTACCCTTGTGCATATTAAATCTTGAAATTCTTCATGTCCTTCAAATAAAAGTTCTTGCGCCGCATGTGTGAAAAAAAAATGCGCCCGTTCTTTCGTCATTTTGTTAAAGCCTATCAAAGACTTGCTGATCATGTTTTCTAGACTCAATATATATGGGCTTTTCAATCAGCGCGTGCATTCATCTCGTATGATTAGATCCAGCTAAACTAATTTAATACACGGCTGCGTTTGAAAAACCGACCTATCCCGGATGAGTGTCACCGGCATTAACTTATCCAAGATGAGACACCTGATCTCGGATGATTTAAGCGACATACAAAAAATACCCCCAGGGTGTATAATAAACGTGTCTGCAAACATTATATTGGCAACATACAGAGAGACAGCCATAGACACGCGCCAATTGTATGCATCAACTCAGTGTGTGAGGGAAAGTGCAGTCTGAGGTAAGGCTCAGCTTGGCTCATTGCTGCAGCACCTCACGTTTCTCCCCTGTATTTGAACAGAAAATGCACAAATTCAGCGATTTTGACTAAAAAAATTATCAAAATTATTGGAATCATACAGAAAACAAATTTAAAGCACAGACCACTGGACAAATTTATTTTATGTTATCATTATTAGTTTTTTTATCTTTTTTTTTACTCCCCTGACGGCACGTCCCTGGTTCTTATGACTTCATTGCGTAGGTTAAGCCACCATACTGACTCAACACAAGTTGGACCATCCAGATGAGGTGCATTTAGACTACAATTAATTAAAACCCCTGAAATACACACAGGTAAACTCCACTGAACTAATGGCGTGAATTCTAATTGGAAGTCGTGATTTAGGTGTGTTATATTACGCAGTCAGCTATTTTGTATTTTATATGTGGAATTAATTTAGCTCACTTTACAGTGGCTTGACGTTAAATAATTTTTTTCTCTTGATCATTGTCAAAAGAGACAAATTAAATTCATCCTTATTCAATGATGTAATCAATAAAATGTGAAAGAGTTCCAAGCAAGAAATTTATATATATTTTATATTTATAATTACATTTAAACACTTTACAAAGATATATTTTCACTTTGGAAATGAAGAGTTTTTTATATTGATGAATGTCTAAAAAAACATCCACTGTAATTCAATGTTAATTAGCAATAAAATATAAAAACTTGTAAGGGGATGAATACTTTTTAAAGGCAATGGATACATATGCAACAACAAAGCCAGTTTTTAAACTTTCTCTCTAGTCATGACCCTCTGCATTCATTTTGCTGTTCATTTTGTTTATTGTTTTTATTTTCTTTTTCATTGGTGACTGCATTTATGAGTATAGCAGTCAGATGGAAAACTTTGATTCTTGGTGCAAAGAGTCTGCAACTTAAGATCGACAAAACCAAGAAGCAGGTTGTTGACTTTTGCTCCACCAAAGGGCCTCTACGCCTGGTGACTATTCATGGATTGGCTGTAAAGATGGCGCACTCCACATCAATGACAGGTCAGACTGGTCTCGGAAAACAGAGGAATTATATAAGAAAGAGCAGAACAGGCTCTTTTTCCTTAGGAGATTGAGTTCCTTTAATATGAGAAGTGACTTCCTTCACATCTTCTACAGCTCTGTGATGGCAAATTGCAATTTTCTACACAGTGTTGTGGTGGGCTACATCATGACTATAAGAAAGACTTACTAAATCAACAAGCTAATTAAAAAGGCAGGATCAGTTATAGGACACACTCTGGATCCCCTAGAGGCAGGAGCAAAGGAAGGAATTAAAACAAAACTGAGTGCCATTGTGAACAAAGCTGTACATCCTCTCTCTGACACACTAACACTGCGGACATTCAGCCAACAGATTATTCTCCAAAAATGTGTCAAGAAAAGCTACTGGGACTCCAATATACCATATCATTACTCATAAATTAGTGGGGCAAGAACGTTGGTGTTGGTCGAAAGTTCACAACCATTGATATGTTCAAAAACTTTCAGGCATTGGCAATCTTAGCAAACTGACCTGTGCTCATTGGTTTCCTATGGCAAAATAATTTGCAAACGAAGGTAGAAAGATAAAGAAGACAAGCAACGTGATGAAGAACACTGTAACAGGAAGAAGAAGAAGAAGTGGAGCAACACTATTTGTTGAGCGTTAAGTGCGGGATACAGAATGCAAGAATGACAAACACAAAGAAATGCATGCAAATGCATGTAACTGCTGGGACTAGAACCTTGATATTGATCTTGCTTGAAAGCTTATGACCTGATCCATTCTGGAAATTCTAAACATTTCAAGTAGCTTTATCCTCGGCAAACTGACTGCGTTCATTGGTTTATTAAGTCAAAGTTATTGGAACACAAAGTAACATGGCAGAAAGAAAAAGAGGTCTAACAACTTCTGTTGACTGTCAAGCAAATTGCAGATGCTGATGAAATGCCGAAGAGCACTATAATAGGAAGAAGAAGAAGAAGACCAGTACCATCTGATAAGCATCAAGTGATGGAAACAGAATGCAAGAATGACAAAGACAGAGAAATGCATGTGAACAGAGGTCCACGTGTTTCACTAGTGTTATATTAACATTATAATCTTCAGCTTGTTAAATCCATTTCAGGGTCACTGGAGGCTTGAGCCAATCCTGGGAAGCATCAGGCCCCAAAACAGGAGCTAAGAACGGATAGGAGGTCAGGCTATAACAGTGTCCACTCAACTTTTACAGTCACATTAACACTCACTCATGACAGCTAACCAAACCTGTACATCTTCAGGGATATAGAAAGAAATGGAGCCCCGGAGGAAAATCCATTCAAAAACAGGAAGAACATGCACATTCTGTACAGACGCTGACGCTAACCCTTCATGGTGGCAGCACTAACCTGTTTGCCACTTTCCCACCCTTCATTTTACTATAGTACTGAAAATGGTACTGTATTATATTATATAACCCCATTCAGGGTTGGTTCTTGATTTGCACCCAATGTTATTAATATACTGCATCTTGTACCAGCTTGAACTGCTTAAAGCATATTAGAAATGGATGAATGGATAATATATTTTTACACATTTAGATAATCAGATAATTACAATGAGAACCAGACTCTCTCAAGTTCTTGTAATGTCCCATGTGACTGCAAGTTCTCATTTGAGAATACATATAAATAATCCATATTAATTAAACCAGTTTTAGATTTGCATTTACACAAGATTTTCACACAGACTTTCTTTGTTAGAATGCAATCATGCAACATTTTTTTTCTCTACTAAGGCCAATATAATTGAAGATAATAGATAGGAATAAATTCCCCACAGGGTATATTAAAGAAAAAAACAGATAGATACATGTGTGCATTTCCTAAAGTTAGCATATGAAATAAGATGAATTATGATAAATAGTAATCATAATGCAACAAACACCAGCAAAACTGTTTTGACTTTGCTGGCACCTACTGGAACATAATAGTTATAACTTCCTGTTTCAAAACTCAGAATGCACACATACTAAACTTTTCTTATCACATTTTGGTTATTGTTAAACACACTGAAAATATCTTACATCATTTATTACATTTCTTTTTAATAAGCATTATATATAGAGTAATGGGTGTGCTTTTCATTTTTGATTTTGACTTCTTATTTATCATTTATATCATCCCATTTGGCCAAAAATGAATTTCTAGCATTTGGAATCAAGTTACTTCTATTTCATGTTTAAAAACTGCAATTGTACCATGTCCAATATCACACACTTCATCAAGGGGATCTCATCTCAGAAGACGTATTTTGTTTTTTTTTTCTTTTTTTCACCACTAATTACAATCTTCTCCCTTGTGCTTTCCCAACAGCTGTCAGACAGCCACCTCCAGATAATCTTGTTCTTCATCTAAAAAAAAAAACAATCAGTAATGAAAAGTCTGGAACTCAAACAGTATTGACTGCAAGTTAACAAAAGGTGGATTTCAAGTGATACATTGCACAGCTTTTTTGCGATTACCTTCTCTTTGCTTTTTTTAAAGAAAGCATCTTTCTTTTTGAACAATAACCTGGAGGACTGTTGGTTATAGTGAACATCCTAAAAAAATAACAGCATACTCCAGCCTAAACTTAACTTTTTTACTGTATCTGTTGTTTTATCAGTTATATAAAGGACTATATTAAACTTGTATTACTCTCTTTTTTGTGTGTGGGGGCTGAAAACTGAGGTCTTTTTTTTAAATTGATTTTGAAGTATATTATTTTATTTGCATTATTTTTTTTATTATAGGCAAACTCAGTTACTCAATTTGCCTATTGTAGTTATTAACTCACTGAAGAATTACAAGCCACATTCTTATGAACTGTTTATTATTAAGATTTTTCAAGTGCTATTTTACAATTCCTCCACCCAAAATTGATGTTTTTTTTATATGTTACTTACCCCATGTACTTTGTACTGGTAACCCAGAAAAAATTTTAATCTCACATTTTCATGCAGACTTATGACATAATAGAAGCCAATAGTGAGCTCCTGCCCATTCATTGGTCAAAAGTCCTGCCTTCAGGTCAAAAAGTCATTCCCATATGGCTTTAGATTTCCTGTTTATGATATCCATTGATAATCCTCAAAGTAACTATTTAAACAGTGGTTTAGCAAAATGTGAAATGTAAATTGTGAATTTCCCCTTGGGATTAATAAAGTATCTATCTATCTATCTATCTATCTATCTATCTATCTATCTATCTATCTATCTATTGTGGTGTGTGGCCGGCTAAATATTCCGGCCCTCACCCCCAGGCCGCCAGGTGGAGCTCTCCCAACAGTGTGGACGTTCACTGAATTCCAGCAGGGCCTCATGGACTTTGTAGTTTATATGCACAGCCCTGCTGGATACCATGGGGACCACCAGGAGTCGCTGTGGGGAGGCTGCCGGACTCTTACTTGCCCTATAACCCGGAGGTGCGTCATGATCACATGACAAGAGGAAACGACGTGCTTCCGGGTTGAAGAAAGGAGCTTTTTATCCGACCCGGAAGTGTTCATGATCACATGGACCGAAGGGAGAAACACTTCCGGGTCAGGGACTATATAAAGGACTCTGGGAAACCAGTACGCTGAGCTGAGCTGGGAGGAAGGGTGGCGAAGTGTCTGGGAGTGTGGAGGATTGATTATTGTAGTGATTAGTGTATTGATTAGTTATATGAGTATTGTGGAGTGGAGGGTGCTTTGTGCACATTATTGTCTAAATAAAAGAAATATTTGGACTTTTACCTCGTGTCTGGAGTCAAGTCAGAAGGTTCAAGAGGACGGCAAGGGCCTCAGTCTGTGACACTATCTATCTATTTATCTATCTATCTATCAAAAAGGATGTGTTTTGCATGTTTTGAATGTACAACTGGATAACTGACATGAGGATTACCATATACCATATATACTCGCGTTTAAGTTCTCCCGCGGATTGTGACGATGAGGGTTCTCTCCACCCTTGAACCCTTCACTGTCGGTAATGTTACCGATGAGTTTGGCAGTGAGGCATAACAAATGGAGCAAGAGGATGGTGTAAAAAAAAAAGTACCAAGTGCTTTTATTAAAAACAGCAAACAAACAATCAAAAACAAAGTATTCAAAATAAAGCGCAGTATCTTCCAAAATATCTTCAATAAATAATCCAGTAAAACGAGTGACGTATAAATTGGGGCTAGATTTTACTGTATAATTTCCGGTATTTTATTATGTTGTTCGTATAAGTCGAATGCAGAAAACTCACAATATTGGTCCAAGAGATTATGATATGTTAACGCCCACCTGAGAGAGTAACCACGGAGCACAGTGTCTTTTTTTTCTATGTATTGTGTTTACATGACCACATAGTAATACCTGAACTATTCCGACGCAACGTTTGCGCTGTTTTGTGTTTTTTGTATCTCACACCCTAATACACCTTTATCGTAAGAGCATACCTTATCTAAAATGGAACATTCGATCAGAAGAAAATATGAAGCTGGTTTTAAATTAAAAGTCGTTGAAGTGGCGAAAGAAATCGTTAACAGCAGTGCTGCAACCAAATTGGATGTGTCTGAGAAATTGTGAAATATGTGAAATTGGAGGAAGCAAGAACATGTAAAAAAAAAATTAAGTGTTGTATTTTTGAATGGGCGTATAAGTCTGGGTCTGATTTTACGATCAATTTTTCAGGTTTCAAGACCTCACTTATACATGAGTATATACGGTATGTGACAAGAATAATGTGAGATTTTTTTTCTTTGTTTCCGTCTGTGTTTTTCACATCAATTGCCAGTGTCTTTCCCTCCATTCTGCATGAAAACATGACATAAATAATTTTTCTCAGCCACTACTACAATGTACATGGGTTAAGTAACATATGAGGTTATGGGTAAAAAGTCTGCTGTTTAGGTAGACTTTAATATCCCAGAGGGAAATTTGTTTGCAGCAGGAAAGTACAAAACAGAACACATTGTTACAGAGATCCAATAGCTAAACAGAGACAAAACATTTGACAATGTTATTGCATAAACACACATACAAGATCAATTCAAAGAAGAATAATTACTTTCAATGGTAAACAAATTAATAATGCAGAATTTAACATTTAGCAGCAACCCTATAAGTAACAGAATTTAAAATGCTTATAGCTCTACGAATAAAGAGTTCTTAAATCTGCAGTGGTTGAATTTTAAAATGATCATTTATTTATTTCCCCTTCCGCTTGTTTTATAATAAAAAGAAAAAAAAATATTACAAAGCTGAAACAAAATCCTGCTATTTCACTCAGCCTGCTTACACAAGTTTAAGTTACTTTCTGACTGTTTTGCAGTTGGTCACCTGCCCATCATCTTTCTGGCCCTGGCATCTCTACCTCCCATCAAATGAGCATTCATCTCAGCTCATTTCCTGACTCCACGGTACATGAAACTCTACCCATGAGATGGATTTAGACTCTTTCTTGTGGTCACTTTTGATCTAATCCCAGCATTGCTTCTAGGATAAGGGTGGCACTACTTGTACACAGAAGACCAGACTAGAACTCCAGTTGATGACCATGCACTTCTGCACTTTAATTGCCCTCTAAGGGAACAGTCTCAAAGGCTCCTTTATATCTGAGATCATATACTGTTTACCAGAAAGGGTTTGCTGCATTGTCTCATATTCACTCCTTTTTTCCTCCTAGGAAACATTGTGCAGTTTCCATTATGCAGAAACTCTCCCTTACTTGTTTTGGTGTTCTTACTTATTGCCCATCATGGGCACTCATTACAGGTACAGCACATCTTACTGCAATGGTATGTTTGTTTACATCCCCAATGTGAGTGTGAGTTTCTTTCTTTCTTTCAACCCTATTTCTGCACTGTGCAAACCTTTTCTTTCCTGGCCTCCCCTTTGAACACCAAACAACAGATCACACTGAGCAGTGTATTATTTAATATCAATTTGCACATGGAAATGAAGAGCAAAGATGAAAGTTTTTCTCATGCCTTACCTTAATATGTCTTTGTGTAAGCACCATTTGTAACTCAGCAGACATGAAAGCAATGCTCTCTTTCTCTTTTGCCAGTCATATCTGGGGGGATGATTCCTAGAGCTGCAGAAATTTTCCATCATAACTGGCTTGAGTCACAGAGTTTTTCACAGTAGACAATGTTGTCCATGTACACACCACACATTACATTCCAAAAGAATTAATGCATTAAAGGGGTGACCTGAACTTAGTTATTGAAAAAGTTCACATTTTGTCTACATTCCCATAAAGACATGTTTTTGTTTAGGCTTTTGACAGAAAGATTTTAGAGAGAACTTTCTTTGTCCTCATGGGGAATTTGGCTTCATACAGAAGCCCATACATACATACATACAAGCACTGTGGTTGAAGCACTATGGACTGAAATAGATGAAAATTTAAAAATAAAGAAAACTTCTGACTTGGTTTTCCTAGTCACAGTGCATACAGGTCTATTGCTGTTGGTATAAGGGAGCCCCAGTAGCGTTTCTTGTCACACTTTTGCCGAATAAAAAAATAGTTATTACTTTGTCGGCTGAAAGTAATAACTAACAATAAGAGAGCAATCACAATGAGACATTATAACGGTATATTGCTGTAGGTATGAAAGAGCCCCAGTAGCGTTTCATGTCAAATTTGTTAAATAATTTGTTGGTTAAATTTCTCAGTGTCAGCATGTCAGGCAGAGAGGATGTGAAGCATTGTTCATAATGGCACTCAGTTTTGTTTTAATCCTCTTCTGTGCTTCTAACCCCAGCGAGTTAAGAGTGCACCCCATAACTGAGCTTGCCCATTTAATTAGCTTGTTGATTTGGTGGGCCTCTCTTGAAGTGATGTTACCAACCCAGCACACAACAGCATGGCACTGGCAATCACAGAGCTGTAGAACAATTAAAGGATGTCACTACCACCATTAAAGAAGCGCAGTCTCCTAAGATATCTGCTTTGCTCATTCTTGAGTAGTTCATCTGCGTTATTAGACCAGTTTCAGTTTGACATTGATATGGATCCCAAACTGAAGTTTACTTGATTAGGTTGACCTATTTTGTAAGTTGTTTTGAATAAAAGCGTCCAAGCAAAGAAATGTAAATGTGGACCCCAAGTATTTGTAGCAGTGTACCACCTACACATCCACCCACTGAATTATATATACATTTCCTTATTTGGTACACACGTTTATTGATAACATGTCCTATTTTTAAATCATACAGTAGATCTTATTCATTGCCTCCTTTCTTCTTAATATTATACTAAAGACAGTAAGTTAATTATCTTTGAATAACAGGGTATCAATAAAAGAATTCATCTATGTATAGATTCTAGAAATCAGAATACATTGGCTGTGGATTGGTTATGTATGTTTGCCTGATGTTTAATTGGCGATTTACATTTCCTTACTCTGTAAACAAGTGAGTATTCTTTAATCCCATTGCTTGCACACTTTCGGAAATACCATGGACATGAATGTAATGAAACAAGCTTGAAAACTGATTAACTCTGCAACACTCTGGTTTCTCTACTAATTAACCATTTGTTTATTCATTTTCATAACTAGCATATTCTAAACACAGGTGTGTCAAGGTGGAGGGACACTGCCATGCTGCCACCTCACAGATGCAGTGTCCTGTGTTTGAATTACATACCCTGCCACTGTTCATGTTGAGTTTACAATCGTCCCTGTGTCTACATGTCCCCAAAGCCATAGTATTTAGGTTGTTTGGTGATACCGATTTTTTCCTGTGTAAATAAGTGGGCCGTATGATGGACACCCTTTCCAGGATTATTTCCTGCTGTTTTGTCTTGGTAGAGAAATATATTACTCTACTTTCCCCTTTTGTATTTTTAATGTGTAGCCTTTGTCAGAATGCCTCAAATCTCACAGACTTAATACTGTTTATAAGGTATTGTACCATATAACTTCTCCCCACCTTCCCTTCTACATCTGTAACCTCAGGCAATTAAATGTAGCAAAAGACAAGCAGGAGTTAAGTTACAATTTAAACAATGTATTATTGGTAATATGCATAAATAATAACAATATGCAAAGTACATTTAAATACTGGCAACCATACAACCTGATAAATGGTGATGTGTAGTTTCAGACGGCAGACTTGTTAGTTATTTAAAATGTCTCTAGTTAAGGCATCATTTGTGGTCAGCTTTCTTCAGCACAGGCCGCATGCCTGTCTCAATATGGCTGCTGAGCTGTGCTCTTCATTGTGTTGTCCTTTTCAGTTCATGCATCAGTTTGGTAACAGAGAGAGAGTGAGGGATTGAGCAAATTTATAGATTTTCTGTCCAACCCCTAGAGCCAATAGGGCATCATAGTACTTAAAGGCTTCTGATACAAGCCAGTTCCAAATAGCCATACTTCAGACCAATGGGGGAATAGAACACCTTCACACCTGTCCCCCAAACCATATGTTAAGGTAAAGCTTGGCAGTTAGGCAGCCTGGCTTTCCTGCGGGGGGGGTTGAGAGACAGACTTTAGCAGAGAAACACTTGCAAACTGGTTTGAGGTACCCCTGTCGTAAAATTCAAAGAGACTCATTCCTAAAGGGGGGAAGGGGTTCTTAAACCATCAAACCATTGCTGTTATTATCAATAATGTAACACTAATATTACAAATAAAGACATAAAAATATTTATCAACTTACAGTATATGCAAAATCTCACATCACAACACCTGCGTTTAGCCCAGTACTGTCTGGACAGGCTTTTCACCCTCATGAACATGAATAGAACTATGGGGGTTGAAGAAGATTACATTCTATTCCAAATCAGGGTCAAAGGTGACAGCTAAAATACTACCTGCATGGTAGAGGGCACCAGTCTAGTGTCTAGTTAATTTATTTGGGTAATTTAGAGATGACAATGCATCATCTTGTATATTTTTTTGCTGCATTTTTTAGCAAAGAATTTATCGGTCTGCAATGTAAATCACTATATGTGATAAGGGGTTGTTGTTTTTGTTCCATATTTAATTCTGTGAGGTCTTGACCAATTGAATGCCTCGTTTCTGTCTATCTCTGTCAAAAGGTTTAACCAGAAATGACAATCATTTCCTGATTTCCTCTTTTTAAGACCTAGAGATTCCATACTGCCTTGAGAAGGTTGGGAGCATGCGTTGATTACAGTGCGCTGCTGCACCCATCACACGTCAAACCACCCGGATTGAGATCCGATTGCAGCTGTGTGTAATAAGCATAATTTTAATATGTCACTGTACTCTGTGCAAATAAATCTGCCTTTTTCTTCTCCCGTGTACATTGATCACAGAGCCAGATTTAGCACAGGGGTTCACCATATAGAACTGCTAGGCAAGCATTATGAGACAAGACAGATAGACACAACTGGGAAATAGTCAGTCAGACTGAGGACTGTTGTATGCAATTTTTGTCTGACAAATTCAGCATGAAACTGTATCCTCTTTTGCCTTGTTTGGAATTGCATGATTCACGTAAGTGGGAGCCTGCACATGAAGAAAGAGTATAAAGCCTTGGACTCAGCTCACCTTTGAAGCTGACAGACGGATGAGAGATAACATCATCCGATCCTGAAGATCCTTCTACTGCAGCGGCGAAAATGGCAGACTCTACACAACGGGCCCCCACTCCCGAACAGGGTCCTTCCCATTGGCTTCCTTCATCTGTTATGCAGCGTAAGCCATCATTAAACAAAGCTAAGTTATTTCTCCTATGTGATTTCTTACCGCCATATCACTAAGGGAGGGGTATCGCCTTTTTATATTATATCTATATAGAAATGGGTTATGTAACATGCTGCAATCACGAAAGAACTCATTCCTAGGGAGTTAGAGCTCTCTGCTGGATACACCGTGCAACATGTGACACCTCAGCGCCACACTGAACAGTGTGAGTTATTTTTTTTTTTTACAGTGGTGGAGTGCCAATCCTGCCACCAACCCCCAAGTTTTCCCTGCAAGTTGGAGGACCTCCATGCATGGCTGGCTGCAGATTAACGTCATATCCAGGATGGAGCAGTGGCAGGTTAAGGGCCGTTGCTCAGGGCCTCAGAGGAGTAGAGTCATTTCTGGTGTTTACAGAATTCAAACTGATAAACCTTCCGATTGATGGAGCAGATCCCTAACCTCGGTGCCAGCACTCTGCCCATACTGCCTTGATTTGAACTGAAACTTTCATTTTTAAAATATTCAGGGTACTATGAAACTCAGCTACAATGTACAACTAAGGGTTAATGTGCATAACTATTTTTATCTTTTCCTTCCCATCAAAACTGTCAGGATGCAGAACTATCATTACATTCCAAAACTATCCTAATGATGACAAAATAATGGAACATAAAGTGAGCAGTCTCAGGACTCTACTTGTTTCAAAACTATGGCAGGAGCAATTCTGCTAATTAAAAAAATGTTGTTTCAAAATGCAGCCCTAATTATGAACATCAAAATGATTCATTTTGGTATAATGTTATTCATTAAAACCTGGTTGTTTTGCGGCTAGAAGTGATTTGTATCTAAAGACACATGACGAAAAACGCATTTAAATTATCGCTCATTATTCTTTTAAATGCCAAAAAAGATTTCTTAATTTCCGTTACAGGAATAGTTACAGTCTAATAACTTTATTCATAAAGCAAAACTCCACCATACTTGCTGGTAATTTGAATGCCATTGTAAATTAAAAGTGAATTATTTAAACAGGTAGTTTGCAGTCAGGAGTTAAGTAACATAACTTGAATATTTACAGTTAGCACTCTTATGAGATCCTTTGTTTAAGAATAAATAGTATCATTAGGGTAATGTTCATCTTTTAATTAAAATAGCAGTTAAACCATATGTTCCATCAAAAATACATTTTATTGCCTCTCATGTGTCATGAATGATGACATTCTGGAAGCTTTTGAAAGGCAAATAAAATGTTTGAAACTTGACAGAAATCTATTGATAAACAGAGCATATGTGCAATTTCATTTAAGAAAAAAAAATCAGTATAACCCTAGAGACATCTGGCAATATTATTTGTTTTTAATTTAAAGAAAATGAGACGACCCACCTCATTAGCAATGATGTATCATTATTATCTGCGTGATAAACAATCATCCTACAACCTGCATTGATTAGTGTGTCCCCAACATCAATCATTACAACTCATTTGAAAATTTTGTTAATAATAAAGCCATCTGTATAGTGATGGCTATGGTGATTAATATGAAAGGTAAATCAATCTGATGACATTGTGATAATCTAAATGTTAAATAGTAAACTGTAATAGATGGCAAAAGTAACCTTAATTAGGGAACATATGTGTCATCAAGTCACTGAAATGTTCAAAGTCCATATGGTTAAAAACAAATCAGGGTTTTTAGGACCGTTTCTGTGAAAAAGTACAATGTATGTAAAATCTGAATCAGTTAAATAGACACTTTCATAAAAACAAGGGCCTTTTTCAGTTTGATCTGGTAGAAAAGTAGCCAAGGCAAGAGTAATATGAACCATAATTTTTATCTATATCAAAACATTCTTTATTTTTTAACATGAACCATAAGCTGTAAAAAGGTGTCTGTACCTGTTTCTCTAGCTGAGTCAGTGTCATACGGAGGTAAGTCCCACTTTTAATGCATCCTACATTTCAATGCTAAAAAAAGTAACCTAATCTTAACATTTAAGGCTAAAGATCAGATTTGGCAAATATACATTTAAGGGTATCAATGGTACTGCAACATCCTTGGGTAAAAAAAATAAGTACATCCCTGGGTTCGGTCCTTGGTTCTAATTAGTTTGATAGAAATAACTTAATGTACAGATTTCAGTGGTCCCACAGACTCTTTGCCTTTCTATAATATATGAGGGTTGTCTTGCTAGAACACCATCTCACTTCAGGCGCTCTAGAATTTAAGTTAGATTTCAATAGGATATATCGACCATGGCTTTGTCACAGTTACTCACAAGTTGTCAATTTATTCATTTTAAGACATTCTGTTGTGGTTCTAGTACAATGTTTTCATTTAGTGTTTATTTTTGGTTCAGCATACGATTTTTGACAAATGGGTTCTCATTCTCTCTAACATTTTCACTGGTATAAGATGTAGTAAGAAGTCAAGCAAAATGACACCTTTTATTGGCTAACTGAAAAGATTACAATATTCAAGCTTTCAAGGCAACTCAGGCCTCTTCTTCAGGCAAGATGTAATGTAATGAAATAAATATATTCTAGGCCCTAAAATAGGAAAAACAATGCAATTTCTTACAGCTTTTTAGAAAACATGTGTGGGCCAGTGTATCATACAAAAAAAGTTACTTTTGTTTGTCTAGCTGTGTTGATACCTTGAGTCTCAGTAGAGAAATCCAGGATCTGACTTTTTCTTTTTCTAATGCTAGGTCTCCACTAATCTCATGCAATTTACTTTGCAATACTAATGTTATTTTTGACACTGTATACAGTTTCTATTCATATTTCCTTAACAAAAAGCATTGTGTAGGAATGAAGAGCATGCCTCTGTTCAAACATCCTTAGTTTGGTTAACTTTTTAAAATGCTCAATTTCTACTCTCTTAATTAACATTGTCTATTTCAGAGCATGGAATTGTTAGCATGATTTATTTATGCAATGCTATTTTTTAATTTTAAATCTAACATTACTGTTTTATATTTTATTTCACTTTGTGGCCCTCCCTAACTGTAAAGGACTGATTAATTTTAATACCTTTTAGTAGTCTTGTTATTTTCAGTGGGTGTTCCTAAAATCAATTCAGTAGGGTTACTAAGCTTAAGACAGGTCACCCTGGGAACTACTGAGATGTTGCTGATGTGTAGCAAGGAGGCTCCTTCAGGGAAAGTTAGACCGATCCTCATACCAGAGGGCAAGTATCTCAGAAACATTTTTGATTGCATGGCCCATTAAAAAAACAAAGAGCTTACTAAAACTCAAGACCACCAAACAATGACCATAAAGCTGTGCACAACTCTCCCAAAACTTAGCATTACACTTACCATTTTGTTAGAGTATACACAAGCTTTTTCTGCCAAGAAGCAGAAGATGAATTATCTACTATGAAACATCACACAGGGCAAGGGAGAACGGGAGGCGACAGGTAAATGAGCTCAGTGTGTTTCAACGCAGGCAGGCAGGCAATTCAACAGTCGGAGAACAAGATCCTTGTATAATTAAGCTCAATGGACCAGTTCCTGTAGAGTTATCTTTGTTGTATTATTTATTTGCACTTTGTTACGGCCTCCAATTGTTGAACCTTCCTATTTATATTAAAAAATAATAATAAATGACCATTTAGATCTTGGACTTACTTTCAGATTTTCCAAGTTGCAGTGTTTTCTATTAGTACTTTTTACACTAGTCAGATTTAATGTTGTCTTGAACATTATGCTTTGCTGTAACATACTAGTGCTTTGGAGCGTTAGATTCTGTAGTCTGATTCAAGGCTTAATGTTTTTTCTGTTTGTATTCATCTTATTGTTGCCATAATGTTATATGAATAGAGAATGTTGACAACTGAAGTGCTGTCATTGTCAGATAAGTTTTTAATATTACGGTAGAGAATTGAATACATTATATATGCTTTTGACATCATAGTTTTTTCAATTTTTATTATTAACTTTATTAGCTTTATTATTAACAACACTAATATTTTTGTCAGAATAGTTAAGATCAAGATTGCCTAGAATAATAAAATAACACAATATATGTATTAAATGTCTTTAAAGAGTGCATTCTTTGAGTCAGTTAGCATGATGTTCAAATAAGATGCTTTATGTCACTCGCCTCAATTTTACAGACAAGAACAAAGTTAAAATTGTAACAAAATAAAAAGACAAAATAGGTACCTTTGTGCCGGTTATTTGTTTGTTTGCTCACACACTGGTCTTGGTTTAGGTTTTTCCTTTATTTGTCTAAACATCAATCACTGCTTATTGCATGATGCTGTGAACAAGTGCACACAAAATAGCAAAATCTTGATAGGCTCCCAAGAAGTCCCACAAAACCATGCCAGGGAGTCCTCTGGCCTGCCTAGAGATAGGCCTCGCTCCAGGCACCCCGATCCCAAACTACATAGGCAGTCTTTTCCATACTGGCCGGAAACAGGCATAGAAAGTTCAAAATACTTTAAATGACTCAAAATATGCAAAGATGACCCTCAAAGGGAAAGGAACTGTCAAGCCTGTGGCTTACGAGTCAAGCCCAAATATAGAATGTTTATAAAAAGAAGGACTTTATTTAAATAAACATAAGAAAAGTGCAAAAATGTCAAAAATTACCCAAAAAGGTCTACTAAAAAAATAACCCAGAGCAAAAAAGTTCTAAATTGTAATCGAACCGAACCGATTACCGAAGTCCAAAGACAGATGCAGGGAATAATTTCAGAAACCAGAAAACTCAATAATCACAATTAATTCACTCTTCAACAATCAATGAACCACTGAAGGATCTATTTGATAGGCTGAAATATAAAGGCTGAGGGTCATCCTTCAGCAGTGAAAAAAATATAAAACATAAACAACACATAAATACTAAATAATTAATACACATGACAATATTAATAAAATTTACATAATAACAAAAAAAAAAGAAATAGTCATTAAAAATTAAATAAGAAATAAACCATTTTTTTTTGTATTTGTATTATGTATTTCTGTTCTGGTTTATTGTCTCGTTTTAATTCAAAGTCTTGTGTTTCCTGTATTTATCTTTATTTAGTGTTTTATGTAGATATTATTTATTTCCAATGTTCTACACGCCTTGTCATTCATTTTGAGTTTCTATGAAGTACTTTGACTATGGTAACTATGTAAAGAAAATGTATTATTATTATTATTATTATTATTATTATTATCAAATATTATGATCCAGAGCTAATTTTGTTTTTTAGAGCCCCTAAATTAATTTCTATCATTGATTTTTTGCTATTACAGACTTTTTGATTTGCAAATTTATTTTTGTTTTTCGTTTTGCACATATTTCCCACAATTTTGGGTGTGTCCTAGGAGGTTATGATTTGGGTATTACAATACAATAGAATAAAAGTTCTTCAGGCAATACTTCCCTATCCAAACTGCAGATAAAAACCTATTCAATCATTTGCTAAAAATCTTTGTGCTTTGCTCTTTTGTGTATTAGCCTTTCACTTGTGCCCTTGACTTAGAATTTGGCTCTTCATTTGTGGCCTTCACACTTGGCTTTCTTTGATCTCCTGCTTTTGATCCATGTATAGTTTCACAACCTTCTTCCTGGTTAGTCCAAATTCAAATCTTGTCTGCCTTGCAGGCAAAATATTTTAGAGGGCAGGACTCAATGTCACCAACTATCAAGTTACCATAAGTTCATGTTACAATCTTCACATGTGTCATTTTATTGGTTGCCAGTGAGTCAGTCCTTGCAACATGTTTCTGCTTTTGTGAATTCAACAATTTAGCTATTTATACAGTAATATCCACTTGTATCTAGTAAAACTATAAACAACCAATGGCTTAATCATGTGAAGCCTGCAAGTAGGAAGATGAATATTTGGATTTTGTGAGCCTATATGAAACCATTTATAGGTGTAAATGGAAGAAACAATATACAGTTATGCACCCAATTACGGCTCCATTTGGGACTGGCCATCTGACCATATGTTACATTGGCCGCATGTGGGTCTGGTGTGGGTCACCGGTACACATACTTTAAATCTCCACACGGAGTGGTACAAGCTGATCTTTGTGTCTAGACAACTGTATGGCAAATTTGTGTAAGGCAGTGTTTCTCAACTACTGGATTGCGCTACAAATGAGTCATGGGTTGCCGTTGTTAGTTTGTGAGTGGGCTGCGGTGGGTCACCTAGGCCAGTGTTTCTAAACTGCTGTGTCATGATCTGGGTTGCTCCCAGTGGGTTGTGAGTTGCCGTAACTGGTTTGTGAGTGGGTTGTGGTGGGTCACCTGTGTGGTCAGTAGTGCTACACAATGTGTTTCTTTGTTTCTAAGTGATCTTTTTCCAAGGGGGACCCCCCTGATTGCACTTGTTTTACCAAAGGGGCGGTTGGCAATTGCTGCTTCTGTGTCATCACTAAATTTAAAAAGGCAAAACTGGGGCATGGGACTGTAATGCTTGAGGAAAAACTGGTGTAAGGAAGGTGATAAGAACAAGAATTAGCAGTGTGAAGCAACACCAGCATCAAAACAAACCTTAAAGGGCCTGCCAAGAATCAGAAAACTTATGAGACCCTATGAAATAACAATAGTAATAATAATGAGAGTTATTACTCTGGATGGTTTTGCCAACTCAGTTGCCCATTAATTGGTGCATGATTGTACTGTGTGCTAATAGTTCATTTTTAAAGAAATATAAATAATTAATATAAAAGCAAAATAGGCTCATTATATTCATGCACAGCTCCCTAATAAGATGCATTAAAATAATAGTATAAATTTGATTACACAAATAAAACTTTGATATATTTACTCACCCTTTTGTGCCTTCAGAAAAGTTAGTAGTCTATTTGCATCTCATAAACATGTCATATATGGTACAGTTTGAAAAAAATAGCTTGGAAAACATGATAAACTGTGTTTTCTAATATTAATATAATTAAAAAATGTATTTTGTGATGTTTTAATTTGAGGATATCAAATGCCATCTACAGTAAAACTCTGATTAAGCATCTATCCCTCAGTAACATTAGGTAGTTAGATGCTGCTAAGAGTTCCAAAGGGAATCCCAGCAAGAGTATAAAATATACAATTGTATATGTAACCCATTTACAGAAACCCTCCAGTAAGACATTTTATATGTCCCTCTTGCCTCTTTGAGATTTGTCAGGCTGATAGTGTTTGTGTTACACTGGGATGCATGGAAAACTTCCTACAGTCGGAAGCACAGAGAAAAATTAAGAGCATCCACTGTGCTGCTCAAAGTGCCTACATGAAATGAATAATACATCTAAACAAAAGACTCGGAGAGGAGAGCCATCAGAGCTGATAAACTTTATGCCCCAGCTAAAATATATATCTCTGCATGCTCTCACAGTATTCCTGATGGAAATCAAATGGCTTTGCCCATCAGTCTGTCTAAGTACGGAGCGGAACGGGGAAGGCTGGGGTGCTGAGGACACAGGAGGATTAAATTTAAGGAAAGAATGTAAGCACTTAGTGTGGTGTGTGCAGTAAACAACATACTGAATGAGACACCCATCAAAAATAGAATTAAACACACTGTTTTTAATTCACTGCCATACTGTTTAAATATTTAAAATGAGGTAATAAAGATGAAAATGAATATTTGTTCCAAAAGAAATGAAAAAACTGCCTTTTAAAATACAAGTGCTTGAGTTTAAGCTATATCCAGTTCAGACTAATACAGCCATTCAGTTTATTCTTTTATAATGTTCTATTCAAATTTGATATAAAGTACTGTCACAAAATCAAAGAAGCCACAGAAAGGATTGGTGCTGCCACCCGTATAAAATTCCCTTGCTGCAAAATGGTTTAAAGGTTTGTACTGATGTGTGCAGATTAGAGTCCAGAACAGAACTGAGGGGACGGAGGAAAGGTGGTGGCTTTAAAGGCCAGTATAGCATGTGACCTCAAAGGGGCAAGAACCGGAAGGGTCTTCATCTATAAGCTCGCACTCGGAAGTGATGTCAAAGGGGCCAGAACCAGGAATGACGTCATCGGGGCCAGGTGGAATTTCCTGTGAATGGTCTACAGAAAAGCAAGAGAAAGAGTCAGTGCACTCCGCTACCTTCCCGTCTGGCTCAGAATTACTCCCATTGAAGCCCTTTAGCTGCCTTCCATGCGCACGTGTGTGAAAGTACAAAATAGCATGCCGTGAAAACTGAAAAATAATGTTGAAACACTAATTAATATGAACACAGAAATGCTTACTTTACATCTATAGTTTGTTTATTATTGTAGTCTGGATGCCAGGCTGTCATGGAGGTGCTTTTTGTAAAAGAATCATGTGGCAAGGTTACAACAGGAGACCGGCCATGGAAGTACTGTACTGACACAGGGGACACTACTGAGAGAGAACAGAATGCTATACAGTATATGTGTGCTGGGGCTCTGGATGGCATTAAATAGGGATACCACCATAAATACGGAAAGAAAGATACAGTCTGAGAAGAAACAGATCTTGTTCACTAGGACCCAGCAGTTGTCAGGGCAGCCTAGTCTCCAAGCGAAGAAAGTGATGGAAAAGAAAAAATGGCAGAACAGCAGAGGTGGAAACACATTCTGGTCCATATTGGGGACAAGGGGAGGTAGTGCTGTCCATAGATGGAGATGCCATATTGCCTACTGTTCTTATCGGGAGCGATATGTCTACGTGTCCTGAACTGGTCAGGATCAACACCACACACATGCACGTCCATTGAGACTTGCTGGGTACTCATGTTAAAATTAGCTGATGCTGTTTTATTTTGCAATCAGTTTTCAAAAAACTGGTAGACATATCTGTATATTGAAACATAATTTTTCCAATTGTCAAAGTGTATTTACTTGTAAAACATCTGTTGTTAATACCTGCAGGAAACAGTTATGGTAACTGTCGTAATAAGTATGCAATAAGTAGGCAGTAGTAGTGGTATTGTCATAAGTGCAGAGTACTGTGAAATTTGCATGTCTGATCAAGTTGCAGCTCTAGCACCATGAGAAATACTGAAATGCATAACTTCTGGAAGAAGTGTTGGTGATGTCAGCAGGAGGCACTTACCCTGTGGGCTGTGTATGGATCCCAATGCCCCAGTGCACTTTGCTGTAAATATGGCAGCACCTTTTAGATGAGACATAAAACCAAGGTCCTGAATCTTTGTGGTCATTAAAGATCCTTGGGCGTCTTTCAAAAAGAGTATGATTTATCCAGAAGTCTGCATTATGGTCTTGTCCATTCTGGCCCCCTAATCATCCCTTATCTCTAATTGGCTATCTCTCTCACACCATTACCACCTAATAGCTAATGCGTGATAAGCGTACTGGCGCAGTAATGACTGTTGTGACATCATTCAGGTGGGTCCTACACATCAGTGATGTTTGAAGTGGTTCCACTGTGTCTATCTAACGTACTTTGTGTAGCGGTTGTTACCAATAGGGAGCATTGCATCACCTTAAAACCCAGACACAACCTTAGAGACACAAGTCCCGGTATTAAAAGAAACTTTATTAACAATAATTCCTTACAGAATGGCATCAAAAGTTGCATAAAGCAAACACAATTTTCTCTCTCTCTCTCTCTTTTGTCTTCTCCTCCACAGCACCCAGATGAGCTTTGTCTGTCCTCCACTCCAGACTCCCGACAGGATGAGGTTGAGCGGTCTCTTTTATTTTGGACCTGGGAGTATTTCCGGTGCTAAGGCATAGCCTGATGGAAATACTTCTGGGTCAAGTTAATGCTAATGGTACATTTTATTTTGTCTGCTTAGCTTGAATTTGAATATAATAAAGCAGCACTAGGGAGTTGAACTGTGTTAGCCATTATGAATGTAGTGAGAAGTCAAGCAAAATGACACCTTTTATTGGCTAAGTGTTCGAGGCAACTCAGGCCCCTTCTTCAGCCAAGTAAAGGTGTCATTTAGCTTGACTTCTCAATATAATAAAGCTTAACATAGATAATGGAATATTCAGTTTACCCCCCTATAAGTTATAGAAAATGGAATGTTCGTAATCTTCACTCTGTGTTACAGTAGAATAGCCCCATAGCTTGAAGTTAGACAGCTAGGAAGAAACATGAATGGTCAAATTAACATTAAGGGCATATAGTTTTCTGACTGTCTGCTGCATAAAAGAATGCATAGAAACCTTAAGAAATGTAACCAGGATATTTAAGCAGAATGTAATAAGTTCCACCTTATTCCCTTTATTTTTTTGTGTGAATTATAAACTTTTTTCTCTATTTTTTGTGTGAACTGTTTGCTTTGAACTTCACTAAAATCCTTAAAAACAGCTTTGATCTTCACTAAAATCCTTAAAAACAAAGACACTTGTAGAGTAATTTTTGTATGACTAGTCATACTAGTGCCAAAATAACTATCTAGCTACATATGAACTATTTTGAAGTTTTGAACCATTTTAAAATTCTCTCCTAACACAACTACAAATGTAATTGATAATTATAACTCGTATGTTTTATCAGAAAACATAAATCATCTTGCTTTATGTACTCCTTACTTCTGTTTCATTACCACTTTGGTATTCTCCAAACTAATTTATTTCAAGTCAAGCTTGTACAAAGAATGCAATATGAACAATATCATATGATATCCACTTCTTTCACAGGGATGGTCTCCAACTTAACAAAAAACAAAGTTTACTTTTCAGTTTTGTAAAAAATATGCTGTCTTAGAAGATAAATTATTCACTGAATACTGCTGAATGCAGATCACTATGATCTGCTATTCACAGAACTGTGTTTATTCCCTAATAGATCAGTCATAGAGGCAGTTCTAAACCCAACCAAAAGTATAACGACTTCTGAAACATTTTGATGTTTGCCTGCTTTGCAGTTTTCCACAAAGGATCCCATTAGTCAGCCCACAGTAAATGTTTATTAATCTAATCATTCTTAAATCATTTTAATGCTGCTTTGAACCAGAGCCACGTTTTCGTTGAAATTTAAACATTTGCCTTTATTGTGGTAGCAAATCCACAAAGAAGCTGTTATCTGTCTCTGTCTGAAAATAGCAATATGAAATTAAAACATTTTTTCTGTATGTCAGATTCCAGGGAGACTGTAAACAAGGGGAAATGGACAAGTGTATTACAGAAAGGTGACAGGTTAATCTTCATGTCTTTAGTTGAAGCCTCTTCCAATAACAGTTCTCATTTGTGTTTGCCTTGGCTTATCTTTAAAAAGGGAAAGTGCCATGAAGCACCACTAAGCAGCACATCCAACAACTGTACTTACAATCAGAACATTTTGTTTGCAGTTTTCATTACATAAATGAGGAAAAAAATACTTATAGATCTTAGACTTCAGATAAGCCTTAAAACAGACATACCTGATGAAAATAGCTTGAAGATAGATGAAAAAATATATATATATTGTCACAAACTCCACAAAGAGCCATAGCAAGGTTTGGGGCAGCCACCCATATATTTGGTTTCCTGGCTGCAACTTGTCGTAAATGATAGCACTGCTGCGCACAAAACCGAGTCCAAAACAGAACTGAGGGAATAGGGAAAAGGTGGAGGCTTTTAAAGAGGAAGACAAGAAGTGAGGTCAAAGGGGTCGGGCTCATAAGGGTCTTCTTCCATAGGCTCGGACCCGAAAGTGACGTCAAGAGGGCCAGGTGGAATCTCCCGTGACTGGTCTGCAGGAAAGGGAGAAAAAGAGTCAGTGCACTCTGCCACATCCTGGTCTGATTCGGAATTGCCCTTACTCAAGCCCTTTAGCTGCCTCCCATGTGCACATGTGTGACAATATTCTGTATACATATATATATATATATATATATATATATATATATATATATATATATATATATAACCTTTAAGAATCATTATAAAAATAACATTTTTAGAGATGTAAATATATCTTTCTTTTGTGAAATTGCAACCTTGTGCCTTTATGTGATATTCCTTTTTGTTAATATGGATACAACCGAGAAAACAACATTCACATCTTATGTAAACAGGGGTAATTCAGAAATGTTAAACCTTAAAAAACATAGTACTGAATCATAAATGATTTTAAAATCAATCATGAAGAACTGTCTCTTTGCATACCATTACACTCAAAATACATTTGGACCTTTTGATCCAAAAAAACCCATAAATTACTGCACATTTGTATCTAAGCATATAGCAATTTTAAAATGTTGTTTACAGCGAAAACGTCTTAGGGAAAAGAAAACAAGTAGCTGAAGTCAAAAGAAGAATTTTGGAAATTACTACAAGAAGCTTGAAAGAATTTATATATGAGGACTAACTGAAGAGTAATGAGACTGTCCCTTTTTGGCTTTCATGGAGCTGGACATGGGACTGCTGTGCAGGTATTTGTAAATGGCATACGTCGAAGTGTGAGAACCTGCAATTGGACTGCTATATTTGTCAGGGTTCTGTCTTTCACTTACTGTGCATAATTCACCAAAGCTTTTTTCATAGTCATTATGCTGTGTTTGCTGTTGATTTTCTTTGTCAGATATTATCCTGGAATTTTGTTGTGTAGCTGGCTTGGATGAACATTTTTTCCCAGTGCCCCATGATGCTTTGAAAGGCCAGTGTAACATCATAGAGTTGTAGCAGCCACATGCAGAACTGCCACGCATGCACACTGAAAGTGTACTTCACCTCACATTATATGTGGTTACCTGATCTGCTTTGCGTATGCATGCCACTGCCTGCATCCTGCTCTAGCTGGACTAGCACCCTGTATCTGTTAAAAAAAAAACTTGCAATATTTTCTTTTGAGGGGTACATTAACTAACCATCAACAAGCTAATTAAAAAGGAAGGCTCAGTTACAGGACACACTGTGGACCCCATGGAGATCGTAGTGAAGGAGAGAATTAAAACAAAACTGAGTGTCATTATAAACAATACTGCACATCCTCTCTCTGACACACTAATACTGAGGACTTTAGGCCAATGAATCATTCTGCAGAAGTGTGTCAAGAAACGGTACTCGGACTCCATTATACAAATAGAATTTCACCTGCATGATGTCTCAATGGGACTGTGACTCTCAAGTCAGAACATTTCTTTCTTTTTAATTTTCTTGCTTTCATTGCTTAGTCATACCAGTTTATTTTCAGACCAAAGTGTGCGTGTGTATATTTATGTATTTATTTACTTATCTATCTATGTATTTATTTATTTAAAGAGCTTCTGTGAAAAGCCACATTTTCTCCTGGTGACAAATAAAGTTCTATCTATCTATCTATCTATCTATCTATCTATCTATCTGTCTATCTATCTATCTATCTATCTATCTATCTATCTATCTATCTATCTATCTATCTATCTATCTATCTATCATGAGAATATTAGGAGTACTGCCACCAATTATATAATATAAGTCCTGACTACACAACTTGCCAGGATGCCATCAAAAATTTAAAACAAGCCTTATAAGGTGCCCTCCCCACTAAGTCAGAAAACACATGAGACCCTAAGAAATAATAATAGTATTGAAACATTCATTACTATTTGTGAGGCATTTCTGTCTTTTTGACTGAAGAAAAAAGTGTGAAACATTTGCATAGATAGATAACAAAAAAAGTTGCCATCTGCATTGATGCCTCCATGCTGTGAGTAAACGTTAGCTGATGTACAACTTAAAAAAATGCTTTGCGGAAGGACCAGTCAGTGCCCCAGAGATTGGACTTCTATGAGCACAATGATATATATACTGGTAAAATACCGTTACAACGAACTGCCAGGGACCTAAAAAATATTTTGTTGTAATGAAAATTTCATTGTAATGAGATTCTGTATTTGTCACTATAGTGCTTTCTTTCACTTGCATTCAGACATTTGCAATCATTTCAATAGTACAGTGTCCATTTTAGGACATCCTCCTCCCTCCGAAAAAACTCCATCCTTCCTACTACCTTCGACAAAATATTCCTCCTCCCTGCGAGGAATCCCCAGTCACCCCTCCTCCCTCCTCTCTCCTCCCTCCTTCCACCACCGTCCGCTCTCAGTTCTCCGCTGTCCGCCATCCACCCTCCTATCTCCGTCATCCGCCTTCAGCTCTCCATCAAACCCCACACTCCCCCCGCCCCCTCATCACGACATTTTCGTTAATGAAGTGACGTAATACTTCAGCTCCACCTTCTTCACAAGTTCATTCACCAAATTATTTGTCAATTATATTTCACAGTAAGAATTTACAGCACGACTCAAACGTGGGAACGAAGGTAAATGACGTTAATTGTTGAGTGTCTTTTAATATTGTGTAAGCATACATATTAACACATGTGCAATTAAACATGTGCATTTACGGTGTGATTTTTCAGGCTTAAAAGCTCGCCTTTTATTAAAAAGGTAAATGCAAACTTTTTTCATTCTGAAGGGCACAAACCACGCAAAAATGTCGGTACACCAGATAAATAAGCGCAACGTTTTATCAGTTGTATTGTATGCTTACAATACATATAGAAATGTGTTAATCGTTAACTAATAGTATGGGATGGTGTTTTTCAACACAGCTACAGATGCAGATGGAAACCAGAACTGCTTTGAAAAATACGAACGCCTTTGGACCGATCTGGAATAAGGTAGCACAGTGCCTTGATTTAAACGATTCCATGTCTTGGTGGGTTTGCGTTGCTTGTTGTCAATATCTTTACACCTGTTTTTAAGGCTTATTGACTGAAAGGGGCTTTCGTGAAAAAAGTTAGGGCTTTGCTACAGGATACACCCTCCACAAGTTAAGGAAGTCTCCTAACTGGCACCTTTCACTGCGCCACCATGCCGCCCGCATACAAACTTAAAAGGTTTAAATAAAACAGAAATATATACCTTTATTTTTAACTTACTTAACTTGTGGAGGGTGTATCCTGTAGCAAAGCCCTAACTTTTTTCACGAAAGCCCCTTTCAGTCAATAAGCCTTAAAAACAGGTGTAAAGATATTGACAACAAGCAACGCAAACCCACCAAGACATGGAATCGTTTAAATCAAGGCGCTGTGCTACCTTATTCCAGATCGGTCCTAAGGCGTTCGTATTTTTCAAAGCAGTTCTGGTTTCCATCTGCATCTGTAGCTGAGTTGAAAAACACCATCCCATACTATTAGTTAACGATTAACACATTTCTATATGTATTGTAAGCATACAATACAACTGATAAAACATTGCGCTTATTTATCTGGTGTACCGACATTTTTGCGTGGTTTGTGCCCTTCAGAATGAAAAAAGTTTGCATTTACCTTTTTAATAAAAGGCGAGCTTTTAAGCCTGAAAAATCACACCGTAAATGCATATGTTTAATTGCACATGTGTTAATATGTATGCTTACACAATATTAAAAGACACTCAACAATTAACGTCATTTACCTTCGTTCCCACGTTTGAGTCGTGCTGTAAATTCTTACTGTGAAATATAATTGACAAATAATTTGGTGAATGAACTTGTGAAGAAGGTGGAGCTGAAGTATTACGTCACTTCATTTTCGAAAATGTCGTGATGAGGGGGCGGGGGGAGTGTGGGGTTTGATGGAGAGCTGAAGGCGGATGACGGAGATAGGAGGGTGGATGGCGGACAGCGGAGAACTGAGAGCGGACGGTGGTGGAAGGAGGGAGGAGAGAGGAGGGAGGAGGGGTGACTGGGGATTCCTCACAGGGAGGAGGAATATTTTGTCGAAGGTAGTAGGAAGGATGGAGTTTTTTCGGAGGGAGGAGGATGTCCTAAAATGGACACTGTACAATAGCTTCTTTTGTGTTAATTTTAATATCCTCCTGTCTACAAGTTTTGCTGATGAGAATTTTTCTCAGCATTTCCTTGCGATAATACACTTTCAGGGTGCGAATGATGCCCAAAACCAATGGCTGAAGCACTGCTGTGCAATTGGGTGGGATGAATTCAGCGCGAACATTATCTAAATGTGGAAGCATGTCGTGGGCAGCACAGTTATCAATCAGGAGCCGAATCATCCTATTCTTGTTCTTCATATTGTGAGGTTTCTGAACTCTTTTGGGATCCCCCCTACTCAATGGGGTGACATGCCAAAGTGCATCCCAAAGCGTGATTACCACATCTGTGGAAGACTGTTTGTCCATTGCCGGGGCAGGGCAGCAGCAGCCTTACAGTGCTGCAGTGAAGCAACACAGAAGCAAATCCTAAAAGATCAGGGTTGTGCTATAAGTCCCTGTCTTACACCCCAAAACACGAGGCTGAGTCTCAGTACTTTAGCAAAACCAGCTTTATTCAGCTTGAAACAGGAACAGCACGGTTATTTATGGTAGCGTGATCTGCCACTCTCCTATAAACAGACACAGTAGTCAGGAAGGGTTGTGACCAGGTTAGTGGCCAAGTAGTACTGTTCCCTACATTTATAATGTTCCTTACATCACCCATCGGGATCTTTTCTGTTTGCTTTGGTGAAGAGCCGCCCCAGAGCTGTGAGCCTGCTGTTGCCCTGGCAATGGATAAACAGTCGTCCACAGACGTGGTGATCGCACTTGGGGATGCTCTTCGGAGTGTTGTCCAGCTCGGGGAGGTCCCAAGAGAGTTTAGAAACCGCACATTTTCTTGAATGAGTGGCGCATTAATAGGAATGTTTCTTGAACGAGAATCACTGAACCACATAAAAACTGCTTTTTCTCGTCTTCAAATGCAGCAGTTCACATATATTTGCAACCCGAGATTTTTCTTCTTTTTTTGCTCAGTTATTCAAGAAAGTTGACAAGGTCGATGGCGAAATTACGAATTCACTGGCAACGTCTTTTTTCTTTATGCCACAATGAACTGATATGATCTGATATGAATTCTAATATGAACTGTTAATGTTTTTTCATGTCTGTCGTTTCTATAGGAGGTTACAATGAGTTAAATTCCAATGGATGTTTTTCAAATGTTGACGAACAATAAGCAAAAGGTATCACTGATAACCACAAAAACAAAAACAGCAAAAAAAAAACAGTATGAGGAAAGTTCAAAGAAAAAAAAAATTACAGTGTTTCCGTTTGGGGATCGTTGTGCACAACTGAGCTGTGACCATAGAACTAACTGCTCGGTGGATGATTCATTCAGGCATTTCAAGGTCTTTTGGGCACTTTGTTGTAATGAAAGTATCTGCTGAATGTATTTCGTAGTAACAAGATTTCTATAGACTTGTGTCATACGGGGAAATTGTCGGGACCATAAAAATAATTTCGTTGTAAAGATATTCGTTGTAACGGAATTTTACCTGTATATACAGTATATTTTTTTAACTTAATTGGAGTTTGTGTCTATTTATTGTATTTTGTTTGTGGCTATCGTTCCATCCGCATCTTTTGATTCTTGAGGCACAGTAGCGCAGTGGTTAGCACTGCTGTCTCACAGGTTAGGTCATATTATTTGCCACAATAATCTTTCCAGCATAATTGCCTTAACTATCAGGGACGCTAAAAAAACACTGCACCATTAAAATTCAACTCAAAACTAGTTCAGTTCCTCCTTCCCTATTTAATTCAATGCGTTTGTTTGGTGAAGTTCCTGAACATTTCCACGATTTTGATAAACTCACGGTGAAGAGAACTCCATGTGGTTTACTTATCAGTAGTAGAAGGTAAAATGAATGCCACAAAAAAAACAAGGAAATCCTGAAGGAAAACCAGATGCAGTTTGCAAGAAACCTGCACCTTGGGAGAAGATTTGTTTTCAAGCAAGATAATGACCCCAAGCGTAGCCAAAGCTACCCAGCAATGGCTTCGAAACAACAATGTTAATGTTCTGGTGTGGCCAAGTCAGAGTCCAAGTCCGGAGTTATTGGAGAATGCGTGGCTAGACTTAAAAAAGGCTGTTCACTCATAATCTAAATGCAACCTGACCGAGCTTCAGTGGTTTTTCAAAGAAGAATAGGGGAAAATAACCTGGTGTGTCATGGCTGCCAAAGGTGCATCTACTAAATATTGACTTGAAGACTGTGAATTTTTATGTGAATAATGATTTTGTGTTTTAAATTTGTAATTGTTTTAGATTTCTTTGCAGATATCTGTTTTCACATTGACATTAAAGAGTTTTTTTTTCCTGTTGATCAGTGTCAAAGAGCCAAACTAAATCCACTGTAATTCAATGTTCTATAATAATTAAATGTGAAAACCTCTAAGGGATGAATGCTTTTTATAGGCACTGTATATTGTTTTCATGAACAAATCAACAGTTATTACCCAGATGACCAGCTTTGAAAAGCATTTTCTTGAGTGGCTGAAGACTTCTGCACATATATTTATGTATTGGCCTGTACTATTTTTATTACAGTCCTTTGATGTATGTGTCTCTTAGAATTTTTGTGAGCATTAAAAGAAAGAAAGATGAGTTCATTCAGTGTACAAGGGCTTGGCTGACTTTCATTTGGCACAGTTTATAGATGGCGTTGATCTTGTGGAACCAACCTCTGTACATGTATAAACTCTAGAGATGTCAATCCAGCTCTTCTTGATCCATTCATGTAAATTTAGCTAAACTACAACTGCTTACAAGCTATATCAATACTTCAAAAATTAAATTAGTTTATTTACTAACTTGTTTGATTTATTTTACATGAATGATGTAAATGTAGAAATAAACAGAAGGGACATAATTATCATTATTGGATTTCCTAATGCAAAACGGCGTAGACATTATTTCAGAATCTTTAAAATTAAAGGATTAAAGTTAATTATGAGTTACAATTTAGAAGCAGAAAAGAATTACAGGAACTTTTTTTTTTTTTATGAAGCAATGAGCAAGCCGAGGCTGAGCGCACTCACTATTCATTCATTTGATGGTGAACTAATCAACGACATACATTAAGCCTTTCTATCAGAATGATACAGTTGATGATTGTAGTCATTGAGATTGATTTTTCTTTAGTTATTTATGGTCCTATGTTGCATGGAAAGGCCAACCCCATTTATTTTTCATTGTAGTTAATGTTTGCATTACATGCCTTGTAGAGTAGTGATGAAGAAGCCATCTCCACTCCAATATCAGCTAATATGAAATTTCTTTTTTGGTAACTCATATTGCCAATTTCTGTTTATTACCATATTTATTCAGTTGTCTAATACAGAAAACTCCACATTTTTCTCTTTTCAAGATTTTGTTTTTCCTCTGCATATTTCATTATAGTCATAGCTGTTTGAATATATAATATATTCATACGTATATATGTAAAACAAAATATATATTGTGAATTGGGCGGCCCGGACACAGACAGGCAGACACATGTAAAGCCATCACCACATGTTTATTTACACTATATACAAAGTTTTAAAGTGCACCGCCACACAAACCCCAACAGTCTCCCAAAGTCCAGGCTCCTCTTTAAGCCACCTCTCTTTCTCTTTCTCGTCAGGCCTCTCCTTGCCGCCTCCTCTCCGACCTCGTCCTTCTCCTCACCCGACTCCAGCCCTGAGTGAGGGAGGGCGGCTCCTTAAATAGGCAGGAGGCTGATGACCACACCCGGCCACCTGCCACAATACTCCCCCGCAAGCTGAGACCCCTAGGGACCAGCAGCCCGTTCTGCGAGGACAGGTATTCCTCGGCGGCAAGCTGACACGTTCCAGCCTAGGGCCCGGTCCTATAGAATAAACAGAAAAACGGGGTGGAGACGTTGCCCTGATGCGGCCCCTCAGCACGCTTCCTCCGAATTTGGGCCAACGCTCTCCGCTCCGACTGGCACCCCGATACTCTCTTTCTCGGCCTCCCCAACCGAGTCCTCTGTGATCTCCGCCACGGGACCGCCAATGGGAGCACACTCGCTCTTCTCTCATGCTGCGGGTTTTCCCTCTGCCTCGGCAGAGGGTGGCCTCTCTTGGGACGTGTGCACCCAGCAACACGTCCTCCCATATCGGAGGAGTTGGCTTTCTTCCTCCGATTCCTCCTCTTTCTTTGGGATGCTGCGGCGGTTCGGGTCTGCCTACTGTAGAAGGACAGACCCTGTCCCGCCAGTGTCCGTAGCTTTACGGGGCCGGTCCTACTCACCGTCCCCGCTGCACCTCTCCGGTCAGAAGATCCAGCGCTGCGCCATTCCCTTTTCGGCAGCGGCGCTTGCTCTGACTTCCGCGTCTCTGCCCGGAGGGCACATAGCTCAGATGGCGGCGATCCGGCAAGCAGGAGACATCTCTGCAACCGCTGCAGAACTGCTGCCAGGGAGAGAAAGTCAGTCAACGGTGAGCTTACCTTACAAGCAGCGTCACTCGCCGACTGCTTTCTATGGTCCCTTTCCTCTGGCCCATTCGGGTTTCTCTCTGGCACGGGATGGACATTCCCCAGGCCCGCCTCCATCCAATCGTTGGCAGGCACACGGGACACGCTATCCAACCCCGTGCCTTTTACAAGGAGGGACTTCCGGTCGGTGGCCATCTCGTCCTCCTTCCACACACGGAGACGAGACTCCGGGCAGCTCCGCGGCTGCTGCGGCTGTTGTAGTTGCAGCTTTTCCTTCCCTTGCTGCTGCCGTGTCTTTGAGCCGCCCCTGAAATACATAGTCCAACGACGGGCCGCTAACGGTCCGGGGTACTACATTTCCCTGCGGGGTTGGGTGCACGCTGCCCCTCCAACACGTGGGTGAGCTTCCCTGCTGTGCCGGCCCATCCACAGACTTGTTTTTCAATGCAGGTCCCCACCTTGTCCCAGGTTGAGTATCCTGCCGACTACGCAACTGTGAATTGGGCGGCCCGGACACAGACAGGCAGACACATGTAAAGCCATCACCACACGTTTATTTACACTATATACAAAGTTTTAAAGTGCACCGCCACACAAACCCCAACAGTCTCTCAAAGTTCAGGCTCCTCTTTAAGACACCTCTCTTTCTCTTTCTCTTTCTTTTTCTTGCCAGGCCTCTCCTTGCCGCCTCCTCTCCGACCTCGTCCTTCTCCTCACCCGACTCCAGCCCTGAGTGAGGGAGGGCAGCTCCTTAAATAGACAGGAGGCTGATGACCACACCCGGCCACCTGCCACAATATGTATATATGTATATGCATGTCAGAGGATCTCCTTTTAGGGTTTGTTGAGGTATGTAATAACCCGCCAAGATAAGAAAGGGTGCTATTGCTAACAATGTCATTTCCTTCTCTCTCCACAGTGCTACACCTAAAAAAGGGAAACTGCCCAGTGAGGGTAAATGATTCTGCCCCTTCCGGTTTACTTCCCATAACAGCCTGAGCTTCTTGGATGAAGACATTACTTTGGCAAGAGCTACTCATCAGGTTAAGCTCCTCAACAAAACTGACCTAACTTCAAGGTTCAAGGTTTCTTTATTTAGTCATGTCTTCCCAAGAAAACATGAAATTTGACTTCTCAGTTGCATCTAATAATAGACAGAAAGAAATAAAACAAACAGACCAGAAAGGTTACGGTAAGGCAGTTTTGATAGTGCATATATACCCAAAAATGGTTACAGGATACATATCAAGCCTTTATCATTTTATCCGATATTACTTATTAAAAAGTCACATAAACAAATTTATGCAAGCGGTTTGTGTGGGTTTTAACAGCTACTATCCTTCCTGATTTACTGAAGTTAAGTTCTTCATGTAATGAATTTCTGACATCAGTTCACATGATTTCCAGTTTCTTTAGCATTGTCCTCTGACACACCGAATGCATTGATTCACTGTATTTATTAGCCCTGATATTTGTGGAACATATACACCAAAGAGTGTTTTTTGATTAATAGAAGGGTCCTTTCATCAGATTGACCAGCCCAGCATTGACTCAACTGTGGAATAGCCAGCAGATAGGACACAGCTTGTTGCCCGAGGTCTCCAGGACTGAAGAAATCTGTAACCTCATAGGTGATAGTTCTGTATTTAGTGAGTGGTGTAATCTATTCTTGCATTTGCCTTGTAATTTGTACTATTATATTGTATTTCTGTGGTGGCAATGATATATTGGCCATCTCGCTCTGTGAAGAGGATTACTTGTGTTCTGTTTTTTTTTGTTGTATTTATCCCATTTTTGACACACATTGTATGCTCAACCTACCTGGAAGGTGGTCTCTCTCTGAATTGCCTTTCCCAAGATTTCTTCCATTTTGTTTCCCTACAAGGGGATTTTTTGAACATTTTTTCTTGTCTTCTTAGGGAGTCAAGACTGGGAGGATTGTCAAAAAAACAGGGCCTAGTAATGCCCATTGTGTTATGTGACAGTGCAAGATGACTCCACTCTCCCAAAACCGTAATTGTAACTTCTTGAACCCACATCCTTTGATAGTCATAACTGAGTACTGTACCACAGCAAGTGAGGACAAACACATGATGACTGCAATGGATTGGTGTTAAAATGAAACAGTTTTTAAACCATGTGCTATTAAGAACAATTCAAAGAATAACAAAACAGTGCATCTTCCCAAATTAATTAAATAAATAATCCAATTAACAATTCCTGTATCCAAGGTGAAGTTTAAAAACCTAAATAAGTTAAATAAATAAGTTAAGTTCAAAAATAAAAATGAAGGTAAAGCAAAGTCAGCATCTACATTTTTGTAAAAATCCACAGATGCTTGGCATCTAAGTTGCACCTCTTCCTCTGCTCTGATGCAGCAATCATCCTTCTGCCTAACAAATCCATCCCAAGAACATTAATCACATGTTCCTCCTTGAGACTACTGACCAGTTGCCTTCACTCCCCGAGTATTAACTTCAGCTTTCTGTCTCTTACAGTTCTTTTGGTTCTCTTCACCTTCTCTTGTCTGACCCCCCCCTTATATAAGTCCATGGGTGCAGAGACTCTAATGCAGACCGCATGAAGAGCCGGTGAAGCAATCAAGACAGACCAAAACCACCCCCGAAACCAAGTGCGGGGGCACCATGTCTTGATCCACCAACTTCGTACAGCTGTGCGAAAACCCGCACACCCATGAAGATTGACCTGGCCACTTACTTATTTTTTACTCCTAAGGACCACTTACGACTTAACTGATTTTCCACATGGTACTCCATGTGTGATTTTGGGCTATACGAATAATAAATCGTTGCTGTTTTTATATTATTGGACATTAACCTGGACAACCCAGTTGGCACTCCAAATTTTCCCTTTTATGGAACTGTCATTCCTGCAAGCATAAATATATACAGTATATTGTAAAATGAGAACAGACATCTCAGCTGTGAAGGAGAAGGATTCATTGCCCGGATGGAGGGTCAGAGTGGAAAGGCAAATGCATTGGCCGATGGGAAGGCCGGATGGCACCATAAAGCAGATGCAACACTGGCATAGTGAGGTGGGCACTATTTTAGGGGTGGCACTTTCTAATAAACTTTAGCACTACACTTTTTAGACAGTTTTGTTTCACAGGGCTTTGGGAAGCCAATGTGTGTCATCTATGTCAAAATTACACTATTTTTAATGTTTAGAAACAGTTACAAATACATATGCTGCAAAGTTATATTTTACAAATACTAATCTTGACCAGTTTGCCAACTGACCAAAATGGTCAAACCCTTCAATCTTATTGTTATTATTTAATTAATTTAACATTCTTAAGATGAAGCGAACAAAAGAGAGCAGTGCTGCTTTTAGAAAAAAGAAAAAGGAGAGGGAAGAAGTATTAAAAAAGAATAAAGAGGCATTATTGAAATACCTCAGTCGTGAAAAAACTACTGTTACTGCTCATGAAGGAGTTTCCGAATTAATGCCATATTTATGCTCAAGTAGTTTTTCATCTTCAAGCAATGAAACGTATGACGAACAAAAAAATTCTGGCTGTTAACTTAAATGATATCGATCTTTGGCCAAGCAAAATTAACAACGACACATGGATCTTACTGGTGCGTCTGGGGTTCAACATTCAGTTCCAAATATCGTAATATTTCTGCAAATTTTACTCATAATTGCTATTAGTGTTGCTAGCTGTGAGAGAAGTTTCTCCAAACTGAAACTTAAAAAATTATTTAAGATTTTCAATAAGTACTTTGCGTTTAAGAAACCTTGCCATACTTTCCATTGAGCAGCAAATGACAAACAAAATTGATTTCGAAGATGTCATTGATGATCTTGCCAATACAAAAGTATGAAAAGCAGTATTGTAGATTTATTGTTTGAATAGTTGTATATTGTAGATTTCAGATTGTAGTTAAACTGTAATTGTATATAAATTGTAATTAATAATTTGTCATTTTCATTGTTTGTACGATATGTATTATTTTTTATTTTGTAAGTGGGGGGCTGGCAAACTCAGAGACTGTCCCAGGTGACAAAAACGTTCCACTGACATGAAATAACAGAAGACTGCTGCCCCACCTTAAGGAATCAGAGTTGGGAGACAGCAGGCTCCCTTTAATGCCTGTCCCAGAAATGCTTCTGGTGTCACGCCATGTCTTCCAGGAAGAACTCACAGGCCATAAAGAAAGTAGGGAGACACTCACTGGAGGAGAGAGAGAAAGAAAGAGCAACTATTTAAAAGTCTATGTTTGGCTGTGTTTATTGTTATATTAGAACTGTGTGGATGGAAAATCCTTATATTATGTTGGGTCTTGTATATCTGGGGTTTGGGGGTTTTACAATATATATAATAAACAACATTAAAGGGTTGGGGCACCACTCTGGTGACCCTGTATAACTGAAATAAGAAAACAATGAAAAACATGCAACAGCATGCGGATAACATTCTTTCAGACAGGAGTTTGCAATTTAACTGAACTGAAAATGGCTGAACTTCTGGTCATATGAGTTCCAGGCAGGAGAGGGAGGGTCCAGGAGTATGGATATGGTGAAACGAGCATCAGTCTTCATTTATGCAGAGGGAGGAAGAGAGAAGGCATCAGAACACAGTGCCATCCCCTGGTTTGGGGGTAATTAGTATCACTAGAGTCCTTAAGCTGTCTTCCATGCGCACACGCATGACCATGTATATATTATTCATGAAAATTTCAGCTGGACTAACATTTACTTAGTGTGAAGTATTCAGTGTTTAGATCCAGTAAAATATTTTCCAACACTATTAAACAATTTTTCTCTTGCAGTACAAAAGAAAAATAAAGCAGTAATGGTGATTGTTCAGACTCTCATAAGCAGTAGATGTGGTATACAGCCCTTGCTGAGATGTCCATTGTAGGAAAAAAAATGGGATTGGAAAATGTTGGGGTCTCCCCAAGATCCTCATTTATTAGTGGAGAGGTTAAAAAAGTAATAAGAAATAGAAAATCAAGAAAAATAGTCACAACCAAACATGGCAGCATTTTAGTTAGACATTCCAGTGTTTTTGCGGGCTAATGTGGCTCCAACAGTTGCAGGTCCAAAACTGAACACCGGTTTCCACCTGTCGCAATACTTAAATGGATCCGGCTCCGGCTATGGATGTGACATCATTGGTCCTTGTAAGACTCCTCTTCCACTCTCAGGCAGGAAGAAGAAGAGCAGCTAGTAAATGTGCTCACCCACAACCTGTCCTCACTGCATCACCTTGCTCTAATCCCCCAGTACAACTCAGCATGTGCGTGCCACCATGATAATGAATATTCCAATATAGCAAAACAAATATCAAATCAGTTAAACCATTGCTTAACAAAAATTGGTATTTGTCGCAATATTTCTACCCATAGGGTTCAAACTTTCCTTGATGCACAGCCAGAATAAATCTCAGAAAGGAAGCAATATGTCTCATTTAGATAATTCGTACAGCTATAAAGGAGAAAAAAATCAAGCTAAATCCATGCTGAAAAAAGGATCAGAGTCTCAGTGTTTCAGCAGTTCATTGAATGCCAATACAGTATTATTCCCACTTCATCATTACAATACGGAATAACTTTTACTTTTCTTCCTTTTTGAAAATGCATGTTGGCATAGGTTTTCTCCAACTCCCATGCACCTATTTAAATGCATTAAGTTCAATTTGTCTGATAATAAGACAGCTCAAGTTATCAAGAAACCAACATTTTTTGTTATTTTAAATGTTACCAAGTGGTTTGAGAGTCTCTTAAACCCCTAACCTCTGAAAGTATTGCTACGAGAAAAGCATTCTAGGAGTGTTGCCTAATTACAGTGCCTCAGATGAAGACTCCAAAGATGCAGTCTTTCTCCCAGCTTTGCTCATTATAGCTGAGTTCCCTGTCATGTTCAGAGCTTTGGGAAGCTTGAGCATAAAGGGCACATTATTAGTCTAAATGGTGCTCCGCTGTGTTACTATCACTGTAGGGACATCTCAACAGTTAAAGTATTAATACTAATCAGAGTGCAGTGCTGAAATTCAAATATCTGTTCCTGTGTGGAGTATAAATGTGAATGAAAATCTTTTCAGTTCAGATTTAAATGGTATTTACCTTTATTCTAATGCATATTCTGTTTTTATCCCTTGCATGATTTTCAGTATGTGAATATTACATGACTATTAGTGCATGAGAAATTTTCCACACCATCCTGTTAGAGGTAATGTATTTGCCAGAGTTTTAAAGTAGTTGTTCGTTAATTGCCTAGTGTAACTTTGACAAGGATACCATGTTGGTTACTGCTGTATATGTCGTACCATTTAACTACATATTTCTCTTAAACTTCTTATTCATATTTTCTATATATATAATATTATTTTTCATTTTGCTTTTCATTGCAGATTAGGCATAGTGTGAAATATGGACAGAAAATACGCGTATGTTCATATACAAGTTTAAAACTGAGGTTAATTGTTAAGGTTTTTCCTTTTATTTTCACTTACTTTATCTTTGAAATGTTTCAGGGTGTTGTGCTCTTAAATATAAAAGCTGCAATGCTGGTGTGTGGCATAATGGCCCTACAGAAAATTGGTTCAGAGAACACAGTTACTTTAATTTGCATAATGATAGCCTTTTTAATATAGGCAGGGACATTTCCTGCAGTCAAAATCCACTTTGAAATGAAGTAAAGAAAACTGCTTGCAAATTTTGGATTTACTTCTAATAATCCAAACATAACAATAAAACTTTTCCATGATTAAGAAATTTCAACCAAAAGGTTTCACTGATCTTCAAGCCAGCATCAACGCTGCTACAGCAAGTGAGAAGGCGGTTTCTGTTTTCCCACACAGAATTGTTTGGCGGAGGTTGAATCTTGTTTTGTTTCCTCTTTCACTTTGTGCTTCTATTTTTCTTTTGTTATCTCTAAATTGCTTTTAAAGTAAATTGTAGTATCTATTGTATTATTTGTTTGATTGAGTAGTATGCCATTGTAAAGTTCTGCTTTTTCAAATAAACCAAAAAGCTTATATGTCATAAAAATGTCTGTCAGGAATACAAAGTGGCATGGCCTATGTTTTTAGACTGTGTGTCTGCTGTAGTGGAATCAGACAGAACAAAGTATCGGGTTGGGACACCAGCCAGTTGAACCCCATTTTATATGCATACCTATTAAGATAATGAAAACAAAAGTAAATGAAAAAAAGACGGCAACGTAGACTTTTCCAATCTGTTGCTTGGAGAGATATCTTCTCTCAGTTGCTGGTTCCTAACTGAATGCTAACGTCTGGGTGTTGCTGTTTCTATATGGAGATTGGAGTGAAAGAGGCAGGTGTTTTTTGGCATCAGAGGATGTAATGTTACAGTTTCTCCAGCAAAAGGGAAGGGAATGTTAGTGACAGCTCCACCCTCTGGTCCAGAGGCAAATAACAAGTCAAGTCAGAGTCCTAAACATACTCCCTAGTAGTGTCTAACACCATCTATGATATGATTAGTCTAATCAAGATATGCAGTGATAGTGGTCAATATACAGAATGTACAATTAGCAAGTACCAGAGTAAGATTTAGTGTTAAGCCAACTCTGGAGCACTAGCAGAATCGCCTGATTACTATGAGTATTTTTCACAGAGACATTATAGGAATTAGTAAAGACCTCATAATGCTGATATGGTATAATTACCCAACTTCTAGGCAGTTCAG
Source organism: Erpetoichthys calabaricus (assembly GCF_900747795.2). Lineage (NCBI taxonomy): Eukaryota > Metazoa > Chordata > Cladistia > Polypteriformes > Polypteridae > Erpetoichthys > Erpetoichthys calabaricus. The sequence goes on from NC_041407.2 coordinate 72,907,465, forward strand.
AGAAGCTGATATTTTCATTCACTTTTGATGCACCTGGTATAGGTTAAAGGGGTCATTGGGATATACAAATGTGCCCTTGAAGAATTGCCTTGGCCTCCTGCTAGCTCCCCAGAATCTCCTTCTTCCCCTTAAGCACACTAAATCAGTTATACAACCACTTTCTTGTTTTTGCGGAGTACAGAACAGCCAGCTTATGATCATAGGTGATGGCATGGACGTAGAACAACCAGTACAATTCTTCACCACGACTGACTGGTACAACATCCGCATAACTGCAGATACTGCTGCTGCATGTCAGTCTCCTGCTCCCTTCTTGCTTCACTCATAAACAAGATCCCAAGATACTTAAACCTATCCACTCAAGGAAGGACCTCATCCCCAATGCCAAGAGCCCGGAGAGAACACTTCACCATTTTTTGGTTGAAAACTATGTGCTTGGATTTGGAGGTGCTTATCCTCATCCTCATCCTGGCTACTTCATACTTGGCTGCAAACTGCCCTAGTAAATTTCAAATATCACAGCCTGATGAAGCCAGCAGTAATATGTCATCTGCAAAAAGTACAAATGCGATCCTAAGGTCACTGAACTGGACATCTTCCACTCCTTGGCTGCTCCTAGAAATTCTGTCCATAAAAATTATGAACAGAATCAGAAACAAAAAGCATTTCTGGCGGGGTCCCATACCCACCAGGAATGAACCTTACTGTGATGTGAAACAAAGCCTTCACTCTGGTTGTATATAGACCAAACAGCCAACAACATTAGACCTGGTACCCCATACTCCCAAACCCCGCCAAAAACAGGACACCCTAGGGGATGCAGTCATATGCTTTTTCAAAGTCCACAAAACGCATATAGACTGGTTGGACATATTCCTACTTTCCAGAATTCCTTTGAGGGTAAAAATCATGTCCTCTGTTACATGACCAGGATGAAATCCACATTGTTCTTCCTGAATCCGAGGCTCAACCAACATCCAGATCTTCTGTTCCAAAACCCTAGCATAACCTTACTTAAGACTTGAACACACCCTGTGGCTCCCTTTCTTAACGTTGAGAACCACCACCCCAGTTTGCCAATCCAGAGGCACTGACCCCAACCTCCACACAATGTTGAAGAGGCATTTTAACTAAGACAGCCCAAAAACATACAGAGCCTTTATGAATTCAGGGCAAATATCATCCACCCTCAGAGCACTGAGGTGTTATTTAAACTACGTCAATGACCTCAGCTCCATGATGGATGAGTCCTTCCTCAAAGATAGGTGTATCCTCAAAGTGCTTCTTCCACTGCTAGACTACATCCCCAGGTGAATTCAGAACACTCCGTCCCTGCTAAAAACTGTATGGGTGAAACACTGTTTCTCCCTCCTGAGTTACCTGACAGTTTGCCAGAATCGCTTTGAGTCTGACCAAAAGTCATTTTCTGTTGCCTCACTGAAATCCTCCTGCACGCAAGATTTGCTTCTGCAACCGCTGTTTCCTCACTCTGCTTCGTCTGTTGGTATCTGTTAACTACTTCTGGAGTCACACAGGCTAACCAAGCTCAAAGGGTCTCCTTCTTCAGTCTGATAGTTCTCTTTATTGCTGGTGTCCAGCATCACCGGATTTTGGGGTTACTGCTGTGATGGGCACTAATGACCTTACATCAACAGCTCTGTGCAGCTGCCTCAGCAATGAAGTCACGGAACATGGCCCATTTGGGCTCAGTGTCCCCAATCTTCCTTGGAATGCAAGAGAAATTCATCCAGAAGTGCAAATTTAAGATCTCCTGGACCAGGGATCAGCCAAACATTCCCATGCACACCCTTACTTTATATTTGGGTCTGCCTAGTTTTTCTGGCATTTTCCTCCTTGATCTGATTCAACTCACAACCAGGTAGTGACCAGTTGACAACTCAGCCCTTCTTTTTCACCTGAATATTCAACACATATGGTCATAGATCAGATGATGCTACTGTGAAATCAATCATCAACATACAACCTAGGGAACTCTGGTGACAACTATATGTAAGGATACTCATATGCTCGAACATGGTGTTTGGTATGAATAAACCGTGGCTAACACAGAAATACAATAACAAAGCACCACTCGGGTTCAGATCGGGTAGGCCATTTTTGTCAATCACTTCCTTCCAGGTTTCATTGTCATTGCCCATGTGAGAATTTGAAATCTTCCAGCAGAATGATATAATCCTACCTTCCATCACTTCCCCTAAAGTCTCCTAGAAGACTGAATACTCTGTGCCAATTGTCAGTGCATAAGCACAGACAAGAATTAGAGTTCTTCACTCAAATAAAAGTCTTGTGGAAGTGGCCCTGGGGTAAACTTTAATGTACATGCACCAAGCCAGAATCTAAAAGTAAGCCCACACCTGCCCAACGCATCTCATCCTATTCCAGAGTGGAATAAATTCCTGTCCTTCTCTACCAGTTTGGTTCCAGAGCCCATGCTATGCATTGTGAAGACACTGACTACATTTAGATGCCTCTCTACCTCCTACACTAGATCAGGTTCCTTCTCCATCAGAGAGGTCGTATTCCATGTAACTAGAGTCAGTTTTGGTAGCTGGTGATCGTCCTGCCATGGCACTTGCCTTCAACTTCTACTCAAGCCACAAAGCACTGGACCTTTATGGCTCCTTCTTTAGGTAGTAGGTCCTTTACTCCTTCAGTGCCCCAGTTTCTCTTTTCTGGGCAAGGTCCTTGTTCATCTTTCTGATAATGGCCATGTGAATCACACTTTGTCTGGTTACTCACCTAGGGCCAATATAGCTCCTAGGATCATTAGGACACACAAACACCTCTACCTCAGTAAGGTGGGGATTCATGCAATGGGTCTTGAAAGACCCTTTCCCAATTTCAGTGTCACCTCTGTCCTTGGAAAACCTTTGCCTGTCAAGTGACCTTCTATAACATTAAATCTAAGCTTATTTCCAATAATTTGAAAGTATTTTGTAACTAAATCTTCTTCTTTTTTTGGCTGCTCCCATTAGGGTTTGCCACAGCAGACCATCTTGTTCCATATCTTCCTGTCCTCTGCATCTTGCTCTGTTACACCCATCACCTGCATGTCCTCTCTCACCACATCCATAAACCTTCTCTTAAGCCTTCCTCTTTTCCTCTTGCCTGGCAGCTCTATCTTTAACATCTTTTTCCCAATAAACCCAACATCTCTCCTCTGCACATGTCCAAACCAACACAGTCTCACCTCTCTGACTTTGTCTCCCAACCGTCCAACCTGAGCTGACTCTATAATATACGCATTTCTAATCCTGTCCATCCTCGTCACACCCAATGCAAATCTTAGCATCTTTAACTCTGCCACCTCCAGCTCCATCTTCTGCTTTCTGGTCAGTGCCAAAGTCTCCAACCCATATAACATAGCTGGTCTCACTACCGGCCTGTAGATCTTCCCTTTCACTCTTGTTGATACCCATCTGTCACAAATTACTCCTGACACCCTTGTTTGCTTATTTTTTTCTAAATGTCACTAGATATTGTTATTGTAATAAGAAGGCAAATGGGAAATGGTAATCCATTATGATATAAACATTTAATAGACAACTGTATATTTGAAAGTTGCATATCTGATAAAATAAGGTGAATGTTTTGCGAAGAAAGAAACTAGGGGTTGCCATTCAGTTTTAATTGTAACAAGTGCAATGAGAGTAATCACAGGCATTACCAAAATATTCCGTCCATGATTTTTGATGCACATATATGTGATAAATGCAACTGTAGAGCACTGTGAGACCTTGAAACATAAATGGAGATGATCCTTTGCATTTGTCTCTATACACATACTGCATTAATTTTCTGAATTCACTTATGACCATTTTTGTAATATGGCATCATGTCATCTCTTAGCTATACTAAGCATGATGTATCCTCTGGTAGACTTCATCCATCCATCCATCCATTTTCCAACCCGCTGAATCCGAACACAGGGTCCCGGGGGTCTGCCGGAGCCAATCCCAGCCAACACAGGGCACAAGGCAGGGAACCAATCCCGGGCAGGGTGCCAACCCACCGCAGGACACACACAAACACACCCACACACCAACTTTACTATTGTCAATAGTCTATAAGACTATGTCAGCCTCTTATGAACACTATTTTTTATTAAATTCCTATTATTTATATTACAGTATACCTTTTTTCCAAATTGTTGAGTTCTATGGTTTAGATTGTGTATATATTGTCATAGAGGACACAGAATTGGTTGGCACTCTGGCTGGGAAAGATGACTTCTTACTCGGCTGGGAAGCATTTATAATGGATGGATGGAGGGAAGTAGTCTTCCAAGCCCATGTGCTTCCCCAGTATTTTAGGTGGCAGCATCCCTCCAGTGGATCTTCCATGTGCATACTGACAGAGCTCATTTGGAGTTGTAGTCCCAATGGGTGGCCCTGCTGGGTTTCTTGGGAGTCACAGGGAGAGCTGCAGGGGAAGAGATTTCTTTGTTTTAAGCTGGTTCCATCTGATCTGGAAGTAACTCCTGGATGTAATAAGGTAGCTCCAGAAGTACTCCCAGGTCCAGCATAAAGAAAGAAAACAAGAGAAGAATTGTGTTTTTGCTTGTAAAGAAGAAGAATAAACCTGTGATAAGATATTTTGTTTAAAAAGTAACACAGAACTTGCGTTTGTGAAGTTATATCTGGGGATTGGGGCTCTGAGACTTCTTTACAAGTCACAATATACAAGTTTTTATTTCTAGGTGGGAAACGCTCTTCACCTGTTCCCACCACCAATGCACAGTACAGCACAGTAATAAGCGGTCAATTAAGCAGGCAGCATTTCTCAGTCTCTTCTTCTCTATTCTGCCTCCACTCCTCCCTCAGGCTTCATCATATTCTTCCCGACTCTGGCTCCCAGAGTGGAGTGAGGTTGCTCCCTTATAAAGAGCACCTGGAAGTGCTGCAGGTGTCCCATGATCTCCTTCCGGACATAAGTCTGGGTGTTACTGCAGTCCTGCAGACTCAGCCATTCCCAAGGTGGCCACAAGCCCCAGCAAGGTTGAGCTTCCATGCTTCAAACCTGTGGCGCCATAACAAGCCAGGGGGACTTGGAGAGTTGCACATAGTTCATTCAATCCCAGGTCAATGTTCTTCAGATAAACTGGACATGCCTTTAACTATGTTTTGTCTCATTTTTGTGCTTCTACAGAAGGTTGTCCACTTTGAACATTTTTGAAAAAATTGGATTTTGGGGAAGTTTTTCAGTGCATCCTCCATTCCTATTCATGTAGCAGAAATAGTTGTCCTGATTATTCAGACTTGATAAAACTGTGCCCCCCATTATTATCTAGCACATTTGCTTCTCTATACTCCCATCAATACTCATGTTTGCTTTTCTTATTTCAACTCATTGTCTTCTTGCAGCAGTTTTGAAAATAAGTAAGATGATGTAACAACAGGAGAGACATGTAGAGACCTAAATTGTTCCCACAGATAAAGGATAGCACATGCAAAGTGACAAATAAATAGATACATAACTGCTGCACTATTTTCAAATGATATCATAAAATGAAGTTTAGGCGAATACTCGTATGTGTTTTCCTGTACTGTTATGTCTTGTTATATTGAGTCGTTTTTAAGGAAGGACAAGTCATAGTCAGTTAATAAAGCTTGAACCATAAATTCTAACAAGGTGAATTGTTTTGCACACCATTTGAATTTTGAGCAATAGTTCCTCCAGCCCCTTTAACTGCCTCTGCAGCCATATCCCCTGGGGTGTAGAGGTCTTATACTGTGCTTCTTTCTCAGTGCATTAGAATTTTCCAGCACACTTAAAGCTGTTTATATTCAGGGGTTGTTGCATTAGTTTTAACAGATGCCTTTTTTCTCTCTCTCTTAATGTCTGCTAATGTCTTCTGCCCATGGCTTCTGACAAGCTTAGGAAAGCTTGTATAAAATGTATAAAATGTCTTTGAAATTAAGACAGTAATATTCACTAATTAATCAATGAATCAATCACATAGCCTCTGGCACACTGTCACAAGTGGTTCCCTGCAAATTTAAGAATTATACTACATAATGAGTAAGTAAAAAAAAACCACAAAATGTAATGAATTTGCATTGATGATTAAATGGCAGATGAGTGTATGAACAACAAGTACAGATTTACAGTAAAGTCACAGGGAAGAGCAACTCAGCAAACGGTCAAGTAAAATCAGGGAGAAGATACGAGAAAATGAAATAAAGAGGTGTGATTAATCAGGGGAAGCTATTAATGATCAAGCAACGCAATTCTCGACTATACATCTGAAATTAATTACATGATTCTCTTTTTTTTTAGTGATATTGTCAGCGAGCCATAAGCTTTCTCTTTTACTCTGTTTTGACCTCAGCACCTTCCTGTAGCCATAATCTTATAGGCAGCACACTGTGTAGGGCACATCATAAAATGGCACTGCAGCTAATGGGCTGCACTTTTATCTCTCTCTGCTCTCTCCCTCATTTGCTGTTACAATAAAAAAATAAAATCAGCAAAGAAGAGAGGCAAAATGGAAGTAAAAGATCAAACTTGTGTTTAACAAGAAATATTGTGCTCTATATTTTAAAAGGTCCACTTGCACATGCTATACGTAATGTCTGGGTTCTGCTAAACATGTAAGGACCTCCTATGACCCCAATATCAACTGAGTAATAAGCCTGACAGTATAAGAGAATATGAAAGTAGAGCCAGTGTCCTCCTGGACTAAAAGGAACATTTGAGGTGGATTAGTTACTGTATGTGGGTGAGGATGCACATGAGAGCCCACTGTTGTGGGTGCACCAAAAATGGAGCACTGTGACCCTGGAGGAAGGAAGGAAGGCACACACCAGGCCTGACAATACCTGGGAATCCCTGAACAATTTAACATCTTAATGGGGTAAAGCAAGTGTCATCTTTCCTGATCAGCTTTTCATCAAGCTGAGCATAAAAAGAACTAGCCATGTAGGAATGGATGGATGGAATAGGACTGCATCTCAAGCAAACCTTTACAACTTATCAACAACAGAAGTGTTCTGCTGTTTTTTTAGTAAAAGGAAAATGAGTTGTGAATTATTTGAGACTGTCATCTCTGGGTTTTGTTTAAATTTGCCCCTGTGTTGCTCAAACACAGACACCTGTCCTCACTTCATTCTGTCAGTTGAATGATCAATATGCTCGGGTTGGTCACATTAATTAGAAAAACGCCAAGACGACGTTTCTTAGAAAAAAATTTCAACTGAAAAGAACCATCAGTGAAATACTGTTTACCCTTTCATATTGTAAAAATGTGACTTTGGAGGATTACTCTTTCTCTAAAGTGAGAAGGCAACTGTATACAGGCAATTGTATACAGTAGATGCTTATCTCAATTCTCCATCCTTTTTTTAAAGTTAACTTTAAGCTCTTTTCAAAGCACCATGTTGAGTCCCTGAGGTATCATTTCCTGTCCTTCTTTCATTCTATGCTCTGAAGACCACAGCAGTCAAGCCTCCCTGGGCTTGCATCCAATCGTTCTTGATTCATTTTGACACTGCTGCTCTTTTGACGTGCCTCCACGACCTCTCCCACTATGTCAGCAGATGGTCCAATTTTCATTTTTTTTTGGAGAAACCTCCTATTGGTTTGCAGAAGGCAATAGGGTATGACATTAGCATGAGGACAGAGAAAACTTTTACATTCACGTTTTTATACCATGTGCAGCATTATAACCCTTTTTTATCTCATTTACAAAATACATCTATAAGTCTATTTAAAATATGCAACAACATGCTGTATTTTAATAATGATAAGCTTTGTAATGTGACATTTTTCAGAGAGCACATTTAAAATATAGGTCAGCACAGTGGAACAGTTGTAACACTGCTGCTTTGTAGTAAGAAGACCAGGGTTCATGTCCTGGGTCCTCCATACACAGAGTGTGCATGTTTATCTGTGTGTCTTCCTGGTTTCTTCTGGGTGCACTGGCTTCCTCCCACAGTCCAAAGACATGCAGGTTAGGTGAATTGGCAGCACTAAATTGACCTAGATGTTTGGGTGTGTGTATCAGTTTGTGCTCTCTATGAGATGAACTGGTTCCGTGTCTGTGGTCTGCACCTGCCTTGCACTCTGTGCTAGATGGGATAGCCTCCAGCTCCACCACAAACCTAGTGTGGATTAAGTGGGTTAGAAAGTGACATGACTTTTAAAATATAATGTAATTGTGTGAATAGTAGACAACTAGCCATCCCCTGCGGCTCCGCCCACGTAGTAGAGAAACAGGACAATCTTTAAAAATCAATAAACAAAAAAGGTATCGCTAGCTAAGCGGAGGCAAGGTACACTCCAAAACACAGAGGTAGACCAACTCCCCACTCCTGATGTCACGCTTCCCCGTCCCCTCGGCCCTCAGACTCTGTCTCGGAATAGCGTGAATATATCGCTATAGTCTGAATTATGATTCTTAGCGCTATGAGGGAAGTCGCAAAATCATCTGGAAGGTTCAAAGAAATTCTTGAAAAAACCCAATCTAAATTCGTTAAGTAGTTCTCTCATGAAAAGCGGACGGATATACAGACAGAGAGATATTGAATTTTATATATATATAGAGATAAGAACTAAATGATAACTTTATGCATGCCAGGTTTAGTTAACCATAGTTGGAATTCTGCATGTTCTTTCTATGTTTATGTGGATTTTTTCTGGGTGTTCTCATTTGCTCCTGTACCCCAAACATGGTGGGGTGAATGGTTCTCATCATCTGCAGAAAACATTACCATTTCCATTATTAAGTATTATTTCTTTTTAGTTTGGAGCTGTGGAACAATGCAGCAGTGCTGGTCTTTTCTTTTCTGGACACGGCCTTCTACATTTACCACATTGGCTGTAGCCATGAATTTAATTAGATTTGATGATAGATGGATTTTGATTGTAAAGGAAATTTTTGGACAGTGAATATTTACCCTCAGCATTTTCAGGTTTGTCTTCTCATTATTTTGAAGGTTTATGTTAATGTCATACACAGCACCTTTTTGTAAACCTGCTTGGTCAGTTTAAGCAGAAGCACCTGCTGCAGTTTCTGGTTAGTTAGTGAATATTAAAGAACATTTCTGGTAAGTGCTTAGCCAGAGGTGATTTTTTAACCTGTCCCTCTGTCTTCATTTGATATAGACAAGGATGATGCTTTTTGAGATGTTCATATTGACATTCTTTTTGGTGTCAGGCCTCAGGCGTGTCTATTGCCACTTTATTTAGCCATGTCTACAGGTCCACAATGCTTCTGCAGTGCCATCACATAACAGTTTGCTAATGACTTTGCATTCCATTGTCAGTTGTTTTTTGCTAAAGTGCAATTTCACATCATCAACATCCCACAATGTGCAGGTTTTAAATCTCATTCAATTAAATGAACGTATGCAACAAACAAATTTTAGCCTGAACTTTAAGAAAGAAATACAGCAATATCAAAGGAAATAAAAGTGAATCAGCAAACAGACTCGATCAGAGAAATGTATAAAAAAGTACACACAAAATAATAAAAAACCCTGACCCTAAGGCTAACCCTAACCTTAACTTTTTTTAAAACTTGAAATAAGACTAATTTTGACTAAATACAGAGGCCTAGTGTATCAAGAAGTCTTATAGTCTAATAGTCTAATAGTGAAGGGAAGTTTAGTGGTCACTGTGAGCAAGGGGAGTTGTAAACTGTGATGTTCTTTTTCCTCAGAATGCACCAGATTTGCAACTTATAGTGAAGAATCCCACGTTCTTCTTTCTAAATAACACAGATAAAATAATCATTCTGCTGAACTAGCAGCTCAATATGTAGGTGCCATGTGGATAGACGTTTCATCACTTAAAGTGTGAAAATGTCTTCAGGCTTTTATTTGGAAGAGTCCTAGATGTTTGTTTTCTTTTTCTGTTTATTTCTGTTTTAATGTATGCATAATTATTAATTTCTAATTTATTGTTATTGCTCTGGCAACGTCAAGCGTTTATTCCATGCCAACAAAGCTGTTTTGGAATTAGAGATTTAAATTCAAGTAAACAGTACAGAAATAAAGTGAGTTTACAGTTGAAATCAATTGACAGTAAGCAGCAGCAGAGCAGAGGCGGCATCAGTATGAGGTACAGTAGGGTACGTTTTAAAGAAATTAAAGCCAAGAAGAGAAAAGGTAGTTTATTCAGGCAGAAGACTGATGGAGAATAATGGATCGACTTGGATTGAGTAAGAGCTGCAGGCTGGGGACATCCATCCATTTTTCATTGTCACTTAGCTTATGAAACTACATAGACTGTCTTTGCAGGGTCTAATCTTAAACAGACTTTTGGTCTGAAGTCGAGCTAATTAACTCACTAGACAGAACCTTTTTCATACAGTACTCAAACACATGCGACTTTATTTTAGTACAGAGTGAGAGACCTTGTTTATTTTTTTATTTGTGATCTTATTATAATAAGTTTTGGAACTTTATGCCACATGTTCTTTTGTTTAAAACTGAAATGAAATATGCAAAGGATATGGTACTGTATATATCAGACCCACAAAATACTGTCCCTGCAGTCCTAATTGCACTAACAGAATTTCAAAAGATTTCTGGTCTCAGAATTAATTTGACTAAAAGTGTGCTCTTTCCAGTGAACTTTCAAGCACACAATATTAGAATGGACACCTTCCCTTTTATCATCAGATTTTCCTCAACTCCCACTTCCCTTTATGCTGGAAAAAATATTGCTCAGTCTTGAGGACTCAGAAGGCATTTCTGCAATATTTGAAACCATTTTAGAGTCCCTTCCTTTCAAAGATCTAAGTGGACAATGGGAAAAGGATCTCTCACTCAACATCTCAGAAAAGGAGTGGAAGGTAGCAATGCAGAGAATCCACTTGAGCTCCAAATGAGCAAAGCATACAATTATTCAACTCAAAATTATATATCGAGCACATAATATTCGTTTAAATTGTCCAAAATGTCTCCATGGCAAGATCCAACCTGCGAACGCTGCAATTGAGTTCCACTGGTTCACATGTTTTGGGCCTGCACCAAATTAACATCATTCTGGACCAAAATCTTTAAATGCCTTTCAGACATTCTTGATGTCACAATCCCTCCTAATCCACTAACAGCTGTGTTTGTTGTACAGTAATCCCTCGCTATGTCGCGCTTCGACTTTCGCGGCTTCACTCTATCGCGGATTTTATATGTAAGCATATTTAAATATATATCGCAGATTTTTTGCTGGTTCGCGGATTTCTGCGGAAAATGGATCTTTTAATTTCTGGTACATGCTTCCTCAGTTGGTTTGCCCAGTTGATTTCATACAAGGGACGCTATTGGCAGATGGCTGAGAAGCTACCCAACTTACTTTTCCCTCTCTCTCTCTTGCTCTGACATTCTCTGCTCCTGACGGAGGGGGTGTGAGCAGGGGGGCTGTTCGCACACCTAGACGATACGGATACTCGTCTAAAAATGCTGAAAGATTACCTTCACGTTGCTCCCTTCTGTGCAGCTGCTTCGTGAAGTGACATGCTGCACGGTGCTTCGCATACTTAAAAGCTCGAAGGGCACGTATTGATTTTTGATTGTTTGTTTTTATCTGTCTCTCTCTCTGACATTCTCTGCTCCTAACGGAGGGGGTGTGAGCTGCTGCCTTCATCGCAACTGCTTTGTGCCGCGGTGCTTCGCATACTTAAAAGCCAAACAGCCCTATTGATTTGTTTGCTTTTCTCTCTCTCTGACATTCTCTGCTCCTGATGCGCACTCCTTTGAAGAGGAAGATATGTTTGCATTCTTTTAATTGTGAGACGGAACTGTCATCTCTGTCTTGTCATGGAGCACAGTTTAAACTTTTGAAAAAGAGACAAATGTTTGTTTGCAGTGTTTGAATAAAGTTCCTGTCTCTCTACAACTTCCTGTGTTTCTGTGCAAATCTGTGACCCAAGCATGACAATATAAAAATAACCATATAAACATATGGTTTCTACTTCTCGGATTTTCACCTTCAACCCCCGCGATCGAGGAGGGATTACTGTACTCCCAGATGGGCTTAAAGTGGAGAAGGACAAACAAACTGTGATTGCCTTCACTACACTATTGGCACACAGACTTATCTTGCTCAACTGGAAGAATCCTAACTCTCCTATTCTAAGTCAGTGGGTAATTGATGTTACATACTATTTGAAATTGGAAAAAATCAGATTCTCACGTAGAGGATCTGTGAAGAACTTTTTAAAAACCTGGCAGGACCTAATCAATAATATTTTAGAATAAGCTTTTAAAGCACTGAGGAAGCAGATTCTCTCCCCATTTCTTTTTCTTCTCCATTTATCTTTATTCACTTATTAATTCATCTATTTACTTATTTTTACTAGCTTTAAGTTTTACTCTGCTGGCCATGCTCTCTTTCACAGGCTTGGGGGTTGATTTGTTTTCGATCCTATTTCTGTAAAAATTGATCTATTTGTATGGAATGTTGTGGGATTTCAATAAAATCAATAAAATTTAAAAAAAAAACTGAAATGAAGACTTTTGATAATCTTTTGTGTAATGCATTTTATTTTAATGTTTCTATTCAGGCTCTGAAAAAAATGTCACAGTAAGATGTTTTGAAGTGGGTATTTTAAGATTTGTGTTTTGGCCCCATCGAGGTGTACCTCAGTCAGTGATGTACTTATGGTCATCCCCCTTTAAGAAAGAGTAATGAAGTTTAATCTGCCATGACCGATCCTTCTTTAAGACACAGCACTGTACTCTAGTGGGCTATGACTGATCCCGTGAAGACAGAGTGCTATAGCTTAGTCCACCGGAGCCTGGGGACAGCAGCCTTTACTAAACAATGAGTGAGGCTGTTCAATAGCGCCCACCACTATGAGCCCCTTGTAACGCATCTCCTGCACATTTCTATTTGCTCCCCTTGCCTTAATGCATTACACTTAGATTCTTTATACAATGTTAGGTGTTTCTTTCCCTAAGATATTCCTAAATTAATAACAACAACAATAATAATAACATTAATAATAACAAATTTTATTTTTCTTAAATCCAAGGATGCTTTTTTGGAATTTTAAAAAACATACGAGGGGTGTTCAATTATAAACAGGAATTTTCATGGTCGGTTCTTATAAAGAGTGCAAGGTAGACCTGACTCATTGGACAAACACACACATACTATATGAACTTGTTGTTAGTAGTGCTAGCTGCTCTTTCCCACCTTCCTGTCAGTTGTAATCAACACGTCGGAGCAGAAGGTACACAATATTCTTGCGAAGCAAATTATTAAATTTTTGACAAATGAAGGAGTCATTCCATCTCAGATTTATTAGAGACTTAAACATCAGTTTGAGGATGAGTGTCTCTCTCTGTCTAGACTGTATGATTGGTGCAAGTCATTCAGAGAGGGACTATCATCTCTTTGGTCCACTTAAGGAATTTTTAGGAGGGAAGAAATTCAAGTCAAACGAGGAGGTTATTGACGCTGTGTAAGAATTGGTCAACATGCACTCAAAAGACTTTTACTCTTCGGGGATTAAAGTTCTGGAACAAGTGTATTGCCGTGGCCGGAGACTATATAGAAAAATAGTGTGTAAGTCGTTTCATTGTATTAAATAAATAAAGTGTAGCTCATAAATTCCTTTTTATATTTGAATGCCCCTCGTAAGAAACCAAAAACAAGTAAACATAACAACATAAAACAAACACTAAATAGACAAAACTGTCAAATCCTACATGACTTAAAATTCTAGGCTGAAGAAATGTGTTAATTAAATAAGAAAATTTTCAAGTTTTGAAAGAAGAAAGCGCAGAGCAGTCACGCAGATATTGTGTTAAGGAGTTCCAGACTCAGGGGGCCATGACACTGAATGATTTGTCACCCCTGGAAGAAACTTAAGTCTGTGTGACCATTAGGAGTGCAGCACCAGAGGACCTAAGGACACGTGAAGGATTATAGTGATGAAACCATTGAACAAGTCCTGCGGTGGGTTGGCACCCTGCCCGGGATTGGTTCCTGCCTTGTGCCCTGTGTTGGCTGGGATTGGCTCCAGCAGACCCCCGTGACCCTGTGTTCGGATTCAGCGGGTTGGAAAATGGATGGATGGATGGAAACCATTGAACGAGATATGTTGGAGCTAAACCACGTAAAATCTTGTAAATAATGGGTATAAGGGGTGGCACGGTGGTACAGTGGGTAGCGCTGCTGCCTCGCATTTAGGAGACCTGGGGGTTCGCTTCCTGGGTCCTCCCTGCGTGGAGTTTGCCTTTTCTCCCGGTGTCCGCGTGGGTTTCCTCCGGGCGCTCCGGTTTCCTCTCACAGTCCAAAGACGTGCAGGTTAGGTGGATTGGCGATTCTAAATTGGCCCTAGTGTGTGCTTGGTGTGTGGGTGCGTTTGTGGGTGTCCTGCGGTGGGTTGGCACCCTGCCCGGGATTGGTTCCTGCCTTGTGCCCTGTGTTGGCTGGGATTGGCTCCAGCAGACCCCCGTGACCCTGTGTTCAGATTCAGCAGGTTGGATAATGGATGGATGGATAATGGGTATAAGTTTATATTTGATATGTAAGGAAACAGGAAGCTAGTGCAGTGCAGGTGATGATAGAAATGAGCAATGTGTTCTGCACACTTGTATGTAAGAACTCTAGTGCCTCATTGCAATCTATTGAGCATTTTGGCAGGAACGGCAACAAACAGGTAATTACATTACCTGTAATGAAAAGCACACACAACTGTTTCTGTGTCTCTGCTGTTAAGTAATGGGCAAAGATGAGTGATAATGCAGTTTTGACAAGTGAGCTCATATATGGCTTAATGATAAGTGATGAGATAAGGAGGATTCCTAAATTACGCACAACTTGTGAAGGCTGAGACAATTGAGTTGGGACCAGCCAGCAACACTTCAGTCCTAGTAGCATTCAGTTTAAGAAAATTTGTGTCCAATCAAGTCTGTAAATCAGAAATGCATTCAAGCGAATTTTGAGGGGGAGTTTTAGAGGTAGATCTGGTATTGAGAAAGATCTGAGTGTCGTCAGCACAAAAATGAAAGCTGAGATCATCAAATTATATTTTCTAAAGGGATCATGTATATTAGAAACAGAAAAGGAGCAAGAACAGATCCGTGTAATACACCTTGGGTAGTAGTGGCAGAAGAGGACTAACATTTACCAAGCTTTAAACCAAGACAGAATTGTAAAGCTACGCCATTTGAAAAAAGGCAAGGCAGAATTATATTATGCTTTATGGTGTCAAAGGCTGCACTAAGATCAAACAGCAGGAGTACCCTGGCATCAGCAGATTGTCACATAATTTAACTGCCATTCTGTCTGTGACGTACAATATGATTGATTTTGAACATGCTAATATGAAGTACTAGTATGAAATTCATACACACTTAATGTGCCTCGTAACATCGCATGTTGTTTATTTTTTAAAAGTGCTGTTAAAAAACGGATTGATTGATCTTGTGGATATGACTGTGGTGTATCATTTAAATTTTAGTTTAATATCCAGCATATTTGTATGAAGTTAACATGTATGCATGGATTCTTTTCCATAGTCAAAATAAATTTTAGTAGCTTACTTGGAGATTTGAATTTATCACTCTTCCTGTGTGAAAATTTGTGTGTGCATTAAAGCCTTGCATGGGTAAAAGATGAAAAGAAGCTTGCAGTAAAGTGTCTAGCAGATAGGAGCCATTGGACAGTCAATTCTTGAGTGCATATTGTAAGAAATAGTCTATTATTTTTCATGAGTAATATCTTTCTAAATTTTCCAGATAAGCAAGCCAAAAGTATTGAGGTATGTTAGTTATACTAACTAATCATGGTGTGGGAGAGTGATCACATGTTGTATGTTGATTAGTGTATATTATAAATGCATTTATTTTACTCAGTACCTGTGACAGTAATGAGCCTATATAAATGTACATTGTGCCTTTTAATAATCTAACACCCTATCAAGAAATGCTTTCTCCTTTCCCCGTATTGGTGTTAATTCCCCCAATTATGTCCTGGAAAAGGTGGGTTCAGAAAAGGAGTTGATCCTTGAATACGTGTATAACTGGAAGTTGTAAATTAGTATGCCAACAGTAACTAGGAATGACTAGGAAAGCCCTTGGTTATTGTGAGTAAAAAAAAACATGAATAACATCTTTGCTGAAGGCAAGTCATTATGTACTACAGCTTATGAAGGCTCTAGGATATGCACTTGAAAATAAACACATTTAAAGTGCCCGAGCATAGGGCACAAAAGTTAGGCTAAGAGAAAATAAAAGTGATACATGGCACGGTGGCACAGTGGTTAGCAATAATGCCGATAGATCCAGCGTTTTAGGTGCAGATCTTGTATTTTGTCATTGTCTAACTGGAGTCTGAATCTTCTGCTCATGTCTGCTTCATTTTTGTTTGTGTTCTTCCAGTTTTTTTTTGCACTTCAGTGCCGTGCAAACGTCTTAGGAACTTCTGAAAAAATACTGTAAAGCATGCATCTTCTAAAAACAATGCCATGAATAGTTTTTATTAATCAATAAACTCCCTATAAAGTGAAGTAAAAAGAATAAAAACATAATTGACATCAATATTCGGTGTGAGCCACCTTTGACTTAAGTAGCATGTAGTCTCTGAAGGTAGTGATGTGGTCAGTTGTTCCAGCTCTCTTGCAGACTTTGGCAGCCTTACACTCTTAAAAATAATGGTTCTTTAATGGCACTATGTGATTCTTTACCTGTGTTTTGGAATTGACAAAGCCATCACTAGACAAAGCACTGTTTCATTCTGTGAAAGTGTTCTTTCAAATCAAGCTGGGTCTTTGTACTTCAAAAAACATCCTAATATGTAGAAAAAAACAAAAAATAATGTTTGGTAGGCTACCTAGGAGGACACCAACAGATTAAGAAAACCTGGACTTAGCTTGTGTTACTGTACATATGTAGCTAGAGTCCTCTTAAAATCATGACCCATTGCTTTATGACAAATCTGTTACCATCTATTTATGGTTATTTACTGTATGGAGCTGGTTACAAATTAAAATAAATAAAAGGCTTTTCTGGAACCTTCATGTGGATGGCTCAAAAATGGTTCCCCTATGGCATCATCTAAAGAAGCACTCTGACACCTTTATTTTTAAGAGTGTCTGTCTCTCAGGTAATCCCAGACTGGCTTGATGATGCTGAGATCAGGGCTCTATGGGGACCGCACCATACGTGGCAGGATTGCACGGTTCACTGCTCCTATTTTCACTGTATGGCTATGTATTTGGGTTCATTGCTGCTGAATGAAGTTGGAACTGATCAGACCCCTTCACTCTGATGGTATTGCATTATGCATAAGAATATGACTTCTCCACAGTGAGAGGGACATCATTTGTGTCCACATTTGGACTGGTGCTTAATCAAGGTTTGGTCTTTGTTTTATGTTTAACCCTGCTGGGGTACGCTCTGGTCCCTCATGATTTGCATAAAAGCAAATGCTACTTACATACCAAATATTTATAAAATAATACACAGTGGGTAGCGCTGCTGCCTCGCAGTTGGGAGACCTGGGGACCTGGGTTCGCTTCCCGGGTCCTCCCTGCGTGGTGTTTGCATGTTCTCCCTGTGTCTGCGTGGGTTTCCTCCGAGCGCTCCGGTTTCCTCCCACAGTCCAAAGACATGCAGGTTAGGTGGATTGGCGATTCTAAATTGACCCTAGTGTGTGCTTGGTTTGTGTGTGTCCTGCGGTGGGTTGGCACCCTGCCCGGGATTGGTTCCTGCCTTGTGCCCTGTGTTGGCTGGGATTGGCTCCAGCAGACCCCCGTGACCCTGTGTTCGGATTCAGCGGGTTGGAAAATGGATGGATGGATAGATAGTGTTGCATTATCCATATTTATCATAAGCTAGAGCAATACAAATCTCTTGTTTGTACAAATTTAGGCAGCAGTGTCACTGCTTTGTCTTTTTTCCTCTATGATTCCCATACTGTTTTCCAGCTCCACTTAACTTAGAAATGGAGCACCCTGCTTCCTCTTTATACTTTTTAATAATCCATGTTATTTTTTATTAAGGATAAACATGGAGCGTAAACCTCTGACAAAGGAGAAAAGGCAGCAAAGTGATAAGAATTACATCAGTAACAGACTGCCTGCCTGCAACCTTTTTTAATTAAATCTTCAAACTTCGGTTCATCAAACATACTGTGTAAACACACTAAGTGACGATGGAGACCAGTAGAGCTTGGAAAGTTTGCTTAATGCAGCGCATATCAAATACTGTGGAAAAAAAATATATATATACAAACAATCAAGTAATGCTTTATAAAGCGACCTTATTTGAAAGTATATGAAAGTGTGATTGAGTTATTGATTGACTCAAACATATAATCCACTGCCTTGTTTTTTACTGTACACAGACTACTGAAAATCAACACTATTGGAAGAGTAAAAGCTTCATGCAGTAGCAGCAGTAAATATGACTGTAGCCTCCTATTGCTTTGATGCTCTAATAATTCATGTAATTCTTTTGTTTTTCTGAATCCCAAAAGAGAAAATGGAGAAAGGGAAAGAAAAAAGAACATACTATTTTACATTTTTTTGCATTTTCCTCTCAATTCAAAATATAACTGCTCACTAATTGAGGCCAATAACAAAAAATGATTGCAATGTACTGCCATTGTCATTTGTATATAAGTATTTGTCTTTAAAAAATGCAGGATGAAACAAATAAGAGAGTACATATCTATCTATCTATCTATCTATCTATCTATCTATCTATCTATCTATCTATCTATCTATCTATCTATCTATCTATCTATCTATCTATCTATCTATCTATCTATCTATCTATCTATCTATTTAGTTGTATCTGAAAGAAAGAAAGAACATTGATTATAAAGGCCTTCACAAGATGAAGGAAGATTATTAACGCCAAAGTCATTTTTCATTCTAGTCTTCCTATACTTGGCTCTGTTTATTTGGAATATCCTCCTGCACACTTCAATAACAGATACGCATATTTACCGTACTTCTCTCTTTCTTCACACATCCACTTGTAGGCGTAATGTACTGCTGAATTCTCTGTATAAGCCAAATGATGATATCCGTTATTTTAAGTGAAAGAGAGTTTTCTAATCATTTTTTTATTTGCTTGTATTTTTTGTGGGTTCTTTCATAAATAAATGAGTTCAAATCCTTGGCACTTCATTGATCTTGGTAAATAAATATATAGTAATTTGCTGCCCATCATTGCGCTTATGACAGAATCGGGTAGGTCTTGCTCATGAGAAAGTCCAAGTCTGGTATAGTCAGTCAGTCAAAGGTTAGTGAGTAAAGGCTAAACATATGAAGAAACACCTGTCTGTCACAGTACTTCAAAAACATAATGGAGTAGAAATCATTGAGAGAATAGGACATTTAGGCCACCCCATGTCCTTTTTTCGGCTAAAAAGCCTATGGGTTGTACAGGTCATCACAAGCTTCACACAGATGCAATTCTGGGTATAGATAACAATATTCAATGACATCATTGTTCAGGTTGATTACTATTATTTTATATTTAACTAACTCTCTTCTAGGTGATATAAAATATCAGAATACAGAACAATCACATATGAAGCACAGGGGGGGATACAGTATGTGGCTCATTCAGGGTCACATGGTGAGCTAAAGTTAGGAACTGAACTGGCCATCTTGGGTAGTCCAGTTCCTTATCCACAATACTACCCTGCCTGCTTAGCCCCATCTCCTAGATTTTATGACAAACGTACCTTCATTGATTAGCACAGTGAAGGTGTTGGTAGGTGGGGTATTTGGTGACAAGTAATGTCTTTTTTTAAAAAAAGAAAAGCAGGTTACTAAATATGGGGTAGAAGACTCCTGTTTCACTCCTCTGTGTGGTGCTCATTAGCATAAGCTTGCATTTAGCACGCCATATGAATCAAAGTTTCTCAGCCTCCGTTTCTAGCGACAGTCTTGATAAATTAACAGTCTTCTACTTCCTTTTTCTTGTTTGCTGCAACATTAAACATTCTAAGTCTTCCCCCTCATCATCTGTCAGTGTCGTTTCTTTCTCAAACACCATTGACAACTATTAATTCATATGCTGCTCTAAGCTCTTTGAATAAAGCGTAAAAAATAATTCTTGAGTTAACGTGCTGGCAGAAGTCCTTCACTTCTGTTTGCGCTTTTGATAGTCCTAGACATCACCCATCATGGGGCTTGTGGTTGAGAAGCCTGCTTATTTTGCTTAATAAGCTTTTGGTACACAAATTGTCTTTAGTTTAAAGTCATTCTCTTAAGATAGTGGATGGCTGATTCATAGCATTAAACTAATTGATATTAAAATCCACATTTTTATCCATTTGTTTAGTTTGTACCTGAAATTGTATAGTTGCTAAATTTTAATTATCATTCAAATCTTTTCGTATCTCTTTAAAGCTCTCCTGACAACACAAGCTCCAGAGATCAGAGGTTTGCCTGTTGGCTGCGGTGTTAGTGATACTTAATGTAATGTATAGGTGGTACACGGCACATACTGTAGTTTAAACCTGACCCCTCTGGACACACTGCCCATTTATAGTTTTATGTATGTCTCCTGGGGCACTTAGTATACATTTATTCTCTACGACTTGTCCCCATTTGATACCATCTGTTGACAACATACGAACTGCTCCTCAGAATTGTGATCCAATTTGCACGAAGAGCAGCACGAGTGATTACCAGGATAATCCACCATTGTATGCAGATAATTAGATTGACTAGTCTGTTATGTTTATGACTGCCACTAGAGGACCACACAATAGGCTTAGCGTAGAAAGGTAATAAACAAAATCAAAGTGATTACAGCGCACCAAGAATGCCTCAAAGACACATTTGTCATTTGTACAAATACACTGGTGAATTTAAAAGGGCTAAATTGTTAATTTTCGTGAGGTAGTCAGCTCTATTTCTTATATTGTTAGAACTGTGTGACTTTTATTCTTTTCTTGTGTGACTTTTATCACTTTTCTCAAGCTACAGAAATGTTTCTTATTAGCAGTCCAGTCTGTTTTCTACATTTTTGATTCTGAATATATAAGTTGCTTTCATTAGGAATTTTTGTTTTGGTGTTTTATGACCTATCATTATGAGCACCTGTGGTGATGGATGCATTCACGGGTTTTCTGGCAACGTCTCCCAGTAATATCATTGGCCCAATGGCTTATAAACTGTCAACGCACAGTACTCATCATCCAAGTTATCTGGACACATTTTCTAGAAAGCTCTTCTGGGTTTCTGGTCTCCAAATCCCAGCAAACAATGAAATAACTGTGCTTTGAACTTGAGTTTGGGCTACATTTTGGTTTAGACAAAAGATAGGGTTCATTCTTTGGTTTTGACTTGCCATGTTTACTACAACAACAACAAGAACTTTCATTTCTATAGCACATTTTCATATATGGGATATAGCTCAAAGTGCTTTACAAGATGTCAAAGAAATATTTGCAAGGAAAAAAACCAAAATAGAATTAGGCAAGAATAATAATTAATAATTGGCGGCATGGTGGCGTAGTGGTAGCACTGCTGCCTCGCAGTAAGGAGACCTGGGTTCACTTCCTGGGTCCTCACTGCGTGGAGTTTGCATTTTCTCCCCGTGTCTGCATGGGTTTCCTCTGGGTGCTCTGGTTTCCACACACAGTCCAAAGATATGCAGGTTAGGTTCATTGGTGATCCTAAATTGTCCCTAGTGTGTGGGTGTGTGTGTGTGTGTGTGTGTGCCCTGTGGTAGGCTGATGCCCTGCCCGGGGTTTGTTGCTGCCTTGCACCCTGTAATGGCTGGGATTGGCTCCAGCAGACCCCCATGACCCTTTGTTAGGATATAGCGGGTTGGATAATGGATGGATGGATGGATAATAATTAATAAATAATAAAAGAAATCAATACAGACTTTCATAAAATAGACAAAATTAGTAGAAATGTAGACTCCTTATACATAGTGTTGTATTTTTTTTTTTTTTGCATTTTATTAAAATCAATTAACATTCCAAACAAGCAAGTCAAGTTTGACAAAACTAAGTTCGAAACAAATCAACACCCACCCATGAGAAAGAGAGCTAGGCCAGCAGAGTAAAACATTAAACTTGTAAAAAATGGTGTTGTATTATTAAGTCTTAAAAGATGACTCCGATAATAAGGTAAGATGGCTGGGGAGGACAGAAACTGACTTACATTTAATCTTCTAACCCTTCATTCTCTGCCCTAGTGGCCTGCCACTTTTCCACCTCTTAGTCATACATTTTAGCACTGGTGGCCATACTAATTATTGTTATTTGTTTACTAGGGGGTTCGCCCCCTGCTAGCTTCACTCAACAACCCCCCGGCCTGCGCTACGCGCCAGCCACTTCGCGTCTCTGCCACTCGTGGTGAAGAGGGGGGCTGAACGCACCCCAAGGAGACGTGGTTGCTCCTCCGAAACCCCCTCTTAAACGGTGATACAATGGGAAACAAATACATTTTTCTTTTACCTCCTCTTTGCTCGATCAGCTTTTGACTTGCTGCTGCTGCCTTGCCGCATGATCTGCATCTCGCACGGTGCTTTGAACATTTAAAAGCCTGTACAACAGTTGTCCTACTCTTTGTCTTTTATTTCCGGCTCCGGACGTTTTTAAATCTCTTGGCACAACATCTCGTCTCACGGGACGTGAGTTCTTGATTTTTTTTTTTATTTTATAATTTAAAAACGGAATAAGAATCTGAAAATCTAACAACATCAAATTAAAGTTCGATAAATTCTGAAAAGAATGATACCAAATATATATATGTAGGTTTCAAAATAAGCCTGATTTAAAGCGTGACAAAAAAGTGACATAAAAACGTCACATAAAATCGTTGCACTTTTAGGCTTAGGATTTTATATATATATTTGTTTATTTTGACATTTTTTATAAATTTGTGTGTGCTTTATGTTTTAGAATGTTCTCTTATTTTCTTCCCTTTTGTATTGTATATTTCTTTAATTAGTTTTGTTTCTTCTCTCAAGTATTATCCTTTTTCATATATATATTCCGTTGATCTCTGCATGCTGAACCTAAGGCTGTAGTTGTGGGACTGCCTTCGGCTCTATTAAGGTCTGAACTGTCTCTGCACTTGTGCTGGGGTATCTTTTCATACTCTTGTTGTTTATCTCATTTTTGGATTATCTGTTTGTTTTTGTTTTTTTGTAAATGTTCTTCTTTGATTATGAGGCCTACCTCATGTTATTTGGGCCTGTAATAGAGAACAAGGTTGATTGTTTGAAAATTGAGGGCTAAATTTTGAGTTGCACAAACTGGATTTCATAGCAGAGTAGAAATGTACTACCTTTCTGTTCATCCACCCATGTATTTTCATTATTCCATCTAGAGAAACCTTGGTGTGGGGAGCATTAGGAGCAAAGAAACCCTAGAAAAGATTTAACTCCAAGGCACAAACATATTTGCTCACTCATAACAGGTCAATTTTGATTTGTCAACTAAATTAACATACACATCTTTATTAAGCAAGAGAAGGCCGGATTATGTGGACAGACACAATGATGACACAGGAAGAGCATCACACAGACAGTGATCTTGCTGAGAATTAAACCCAAGCTGTTTGAAATGTGTGACAGACACTAACAAACACACCACTGTGCCACCTACAAGTGTACTCTGTATAAAGATAAAAGTGTATTATTGGTAAAACAACTGTTTACTGCTCTAAGGGATGGCATTTGAATCAGAAACAGAGAACTGTATGTGTGGAGTTTGCAAGTTCAATTTTGACTTTCCTTCCACGTCCCCAAGATAAGTAAGTGTAGGCAGGAGTGTGCACTGCAAAAAAACTGGTATGCTGGCACGGGTATGGACTCTGCTTTACTCCTGATGCTGCCAGGATAGGCTCTGGTTCTTTGTGACTTAAAATTGATGGATGGATGGATTGATGGATGAATAACTGTCTTAAGCTTATGCATATTATCAATGATATAATCTTATCTATCTACATATATACAATATATATATATATATATATATATATATATATATATATATAAAATGCTAAGGTCTATCTGGCTGTCAAATGATTACTCTCGAACTACAGGTTCTGGAACCTTGATCAAAAGCTTATGACATGATACATATTGGTACTGCACAAAATGCGAAGAACACCATCGGCAAAGTGATAGGCGATTGTAGTGACATGATGAAAAGAAAAAGAAGGCCAGTGACATTTGCTGAGCATCAAGCAAATTGCAGAGCCTGATGCAGCGATGAGGAAGTCCTTAACAGGAAGATGAAGAAGAAGAAAAATCAGCATCATCTCTATGCGTGTGACTGGGGGTCCATGTGTAGCTACCTTAGCTAGCACCTTGATCTTTGTCTTAATCAAATGTTTATGGCCTAATAATGCTTAATCCCCCAGGTTATGGTACATAAATGATCAGCATTCATAATCAAGTGCAAGCATTGTGTTTACTGATCATCAAATATGACAAACAACTCTAATACAAAAAAGTAAAAAGAAGACTGGTGACATCTGCTTAGTGTCAGGTGTGTCGCAGTAGGTGCTTAAGATAGAGTGATTGAGCTGCAGGCAGTGATGAAGGCTCATAGGAGTGCAAGACAAAAAAAGAGAATATAGAATGGAAAACAACAAAAAAACAGATAAACACATGCTGATAGACAAGCACTGCAAACACAATATTCACAAGCCCACCTATTGATTATCCCAGAGCACACACCAAGTAGTCTTCCAAATTCATAATAAGGTGCATTGTGTTTTATTGATCATCGACCTTGGCTATGAACTTTGTAATAGGAAGAAGAAAACGAAGAGCAGCAGGCACATCACAGAAGGCGATTAATACAGAATGCAAGAACAAGAGAAAAATACATGCCAACAAAAGAGCCCTGTATTGGAAAGTCACCAATGTGATCATGATAAAGCTGTAATTTTGCAGGGTGAAAACAAAACATTGTCTTACCAAAAAGGAAAAACTCAGCTTGTTCTAGATGAACCACTTTATTTGAGGACTGGAGGTTTGCATGCTTCCTAGCATAAACTAAAAGTGGGCCATTTGGAAGGCACAGAGCTACAACCTTTTTATTATTCATAGATATGACAGTACTATAATATTAAGGTGCATATCCTCATCACTAAAGACAACTGTTTGGCCAATAAGCTAGGCAACATCTTGCGAAATTGTCCTTGCTGACACTCCATCCTAATTAACTGAGCCTTTTCCCTCTCTGGCATCTCTTAAAGCTAACATTTGTCATTTTTCCAGTTCCACTTTCTCTTTATCTGTATCTATAAAATATTCTCTTTCGTGTGTATTGGGTAATGCAAATGAGCCAAATTAGAACTAACTGACCCAAAGTGCATATGTGACAACTTTCAAATCTTTACACATAAAGCAAAGGTTTTCTCTAATCTTGAACGTCAACCACACATCTGTATTGTAAACGTATGTTTAAATCAACTGTATATGGTAATCCTGCTGCTATGTAATTATAGCTGAAACACTAACACATAGCTCCTTGCACTTATTTATTGATCCATTTTTAGACCCTTTGAGTCCAGTTGAACATCATTAGGAGAGTCTATGCTAGGTGCAGTGGGCACAAGGCAGCAATTGGGGCTTTAGTCTCTAGTTACAACTGTTCAGAGAAAGCCACACATGCCCATAGGTCAAGGCAATTTAAAGACACCAAAGCAATCTGACAGATAACTGTGAGAGGAAAATGGGGTTTCTGAAGGTTATCTACTGAAACATAAGGACAACATGAAAACTCAACAGATAAAGCACCCCAAACCACAACTGACCCCAAATTCTGTGACAGTCTTGTCACTTCTTATTTATTTATTGCCAGTAGATCTGTCTGTATTGGTTTACTTTTACTCCTCAATTTGGAGTCTGCAGTGAACACCACTGGCCTGCAGAAATAAACGCAGAGCAGGAAACAACCCTGGACCTGGCAACTATTATTATTAGTATAATAATATAATTATTAGTATAATTTGAAACTTTGGTATCACTTTGAAATAATCTGCACTCCACATGTATGCTCAAATTCAGTTACTGTACTGAATTTATTTCATCCAAGTCTATTTGTGCTAACTTAGAACCGAATGCTCACAATTTCTTTTTGCAAGAACCTCTAGTTTGTTTCAGCAAATCTGCACATGCTCAGTAGTGTACTTTTTTTTTTTTTTTTTTTTTTTAATATTGGCTGGTTTTTTCGACATCAGTGGAGACGCTGCCATCAATGAAAACACAGTTATAGAAGACGAGACGTCGCTTGAGCCAGCGCCAGCACCATCTGCTGCTCTGAAAAAACAAACGTCACTCTGATGAGTGTTGGATATTTTGCTGCTGGCAGAGCAGCATTAACAATTAAAAAAAAATCCCTGGAAGCAATTGCTTGTTTGAGAATATTTCCATTTTTGAACAAATTTGAAGAAGTTGAATAATTGTTTTCCGTGTACTTTCTCTTTATTGCTATCCTCTCATCATCTCAGATGTCTGCGTTTCTAGTTGCCCAGCAATTCCTGAAATTACTCAAGGAGTCTGTCTGTTCAGCCTCACTTCTCTCCATAACCCCTCTGCACAGCCGCTTTATACCTTGGTCTTGATATCAAAGTACAGATAAATCACCCTCTCAAGTGTAACTGCACTGAAAATTGAGGAAATCATCTTTAATCTTCAGATAACACAGCAAATGATAAAAATTGTGCTCTCTGCTACCCAGTTCTTTATGTGAATTCATTTCATTTGACCATTCAACCGTTTTCTTCTCAAGTCAACGCCAAGAGGGAGGTGGCTGCAATCTGACCTGGCAGGCGTCAGCAGACACTCAGCATGCCCTTACCCACACAGGCACTCACGCTAGGGCAGTTTAGACACTCCAATCAACCTGACATTGTATTTTTGGATTGTGTATGAAAAAAGAGCTTTACTGAACAAAAATGGGAGAAAATGAACACACAGCTCACCAGATCCTGGAACTAGACCACAGTCCTCAGAGCTGCATCTTACGGGACTATTGGCTGTGTCACCAAGCGGCTCAATTTAGCTTGTATTTCTTTCCAGTATTCCTTTTATACAGATCTTTTATTTAGAGTTCAGCTTCTATACAACCGAACATCTGCAGTGCTGAAGTCCGGAACCACTCACAGGAATGTATTTTAGAAATTGTAAACCTGAAAGACCACCTACTGTATGATCAGCACAGTACTCTTAGATGTACTTATCATGTACTTTGTGAATAAAGAAAGCCTGGAGGAAGGTTTCCTGTTTTTCCACCCTTGAGTCTGTGTTAGTGTATGACATGAATTAACTAGAATAAAAGTAAGAGCAAGGCAGACAATGAAAAGGACAAGAACTTAACAGACTGGCAGATGATGAAAGACACAAATGCAACCGCAATTGACAATAAATTATCTGGTGGAGTTCACTGCCCAGTTCGGCCTCTGTGCCTCATTAGCTTTTAGTAGGAGGGGACATTTAAAAGAATTGTCAAGTACCTTGAGAAGCTTTTGAAGTGCCACCTGCTCTCCACAGTACAATTCCTTGTGTATAAAGTGGATCTGAATTTGCGCTCTTCCTTGAAAGTGTCTTTAAGTGCCAGATGTGTTGCTACTGCTGCCAGATTCCCTAAAGGACCAGTGGTGGGCTTTGGAACTGGAAAAGATAACCATTTAACCATTTTGTTGGTAATTTGCATAATGATGTACATTAAGTTTATGTGCAGTAGCTCTCTTAGCATTGCCTAAAGAAATGCATTAGGCATCAGGTAACACTACAAAACAATCAGGTGCCAAATGCTATCCCATGCTGCACAGAGCCAACTTTACCAGAAAGGCAATGGTCTGTGTGGAGTAGATGAGACTGGGTGTTCTAGAGTGTTCCATTACATAACCTATCACAGACAGGAAAGGGTGATAATCATACCTAGGAACTGCACAGAGATAGAAAATGACTACAGGCATATCAGTGTATTGTTACATGTCAGACTGATCCTAACAACAGGTGATGAGCAAACCCTCTTGAATTTACTTCACCTTGAGTTCAGTGAAAATGTAGAAATGTGGAAATGGGAATTTCGGTGAATTTGCCGAAATGCATTGAAGTCAATGGGGTAGGAGTAACTGAGCTAGTTTTGAGTGAATTATAATGGTTCAAAGGTCTTCTAAGGGCTAGCCAAGTGTCTGCCAACTCTTGTGGCCTTGAGCTGTGAGGCAGCAGTGCTAATCCTTGTGCCACCAAGCCTCCCCAAGTGTGCAATACTCTGAGTCCTTTATCTCTTTCTGCATCTCCTGAGCTCCTATTACTACTAAAATTAACACTCACAGAGCCTATGATGCAAGGGATCAGTGTTATATATTCGAGGGGCTGTCCCTGTCACAACCTGATCTGTGCTACCTAGCGAGGAAAATAACAGCATTGAAGACACAACGTATAACAAATCTATGCAGAACAACAATGTATTTTCACAATATTCTCCTTATGGCCAACTAAAGTATCCACAAATGAAAATACTGTGATTTTTTTTTAATTAAATGTACGTTGAGTACCGGTTGCGTAGTGACACCACGCATGAGTGTATAAATTATTCACTCATGTTTGCAGCACAAATGGGGAGCACTGTAAAGTTTAAGGTGGAGCACGCTTACAGAAAGCACATGCACAGGTTCTGCATGTGCACAAAGCAAATCAAGCCTGCATCACAGATCGGGTAGTGGCTGCTCCAGCTCTTTGATGTCAGACTGGCCTATCAGAACATCATAGGTTGCTGAGGGAAAAAAGTTGGCTGTACAAAGAATTTTCAGAGAAACCTTTGGCAAATAAGTTCACCAGTGAGCCAGCAATTTCACTGTGAAAAATGCTTTGGCGAAGTTCTCCAATCAGCACTACAGACAACTAGAAGAGGCTACAGCTATTACATATGATGCCATACAACATAATAATATGCTGTGTTTTGGTGTTCTGTTCAAAAATATTATCTAGGTGGCTCCATTGCTTGCATTACCTGTTCAAATTTGCTAGTCATCAGTCCCAATGGAGAAGTAGGACTCATCGCCTATCTTCAGTCCATGGAATTACAGACAGGGTTGACTGTTGTATGCTGGGTTGCAGCCCTGATAGTCTTTTGCCATACCTAGAAGTCTTACTAATCAGTTCGAGGAGTGTGCCACAAGTTGTTAGACAATGCAAAGTACTGATTGAAATTCTGATTTTTGTTTTAAATTAAAATATTATAAATAATGCTTATCATAGTGAGAGATGTGGTGATGCAATGATTAGCACCTTCTGCTCTAGGATTCAAATCCCAGGTGGGATGAGTTGGAGTACAATCCACCTGACCTACGTTGTCTCTCAGATCAGAGCCTTTTGGCATACCATCTTCACTAACAATAACCAACCTGCATCTGTGTATGACCTCTCAAAGAACAATGATTTGGCTACTATCAAATGCACTCATCTATTCAAACTATTGACAAATATGTCATTGTGACGGATGACATCCTGGTTGTGATAAACCACATAGCTTTACTTGGCAGGGAGGCCAGGGTAGAAGATGGACAGGGGGAGACAGCCTCCCGAGACTGCAGGCTCCACTGACACACTGGGTGGCAGCATTCTGGTACAATTATGCCTATCCATGTCCCTGCAGAGCATGCTGGGAATTGCAGTCCCATGGGACAACCCTGTTGGGCTACAAGAGAGGGCTGTCCTTACTTTCTGGGGATCTAGCCTGACCTGGGAGTGCTTCCTTCTTGACGCCAGAAGTACTCCCAGGTGAGGCATCTAAGGGGCCACCTCGGTCCACCTGGGGAGTTGGGTGGATGAGGTGTGGTTTGCCTGCTGGAGTGAATGAAAGAAATGGAGAAAAAAAGAAAAAAGAACGTTAGTTATTGTGAGACCTGTGAAAAGGTATTTTGTTTAATAAAATGGTTATTTCGAATCAGCGACAGTAGTCAATGTAATTGTGTCAGAGGTCTGTAACGCTTCCTCGTGGCCATTGTTATCTGAGCATTCTAGGCACTGCGATTGACACATGATCAAAGGATATTCAGTCATTACCTCAAACATGGTTCTGCTGTGGAAGACATTAGGGTATCGGACTTGTCAGCCTGATTACTTACAAAATTGATCAAGCTGATCCCCCATTCTAGTTTTCATGGAAATTTTAGAGTACTGCTTCCAGATGTACGTTTTTTGACCACTGCATAGAAAAATACTAATTAATGACATACAACACACACAAAAAAAATCACAGATTTTTTAAATCTGTATATCCAGCCATTTTTTTAAATCTTCATATTCAAGAACATGTTTGTGACCAGCACACGTTTATCCTGGTTGCACTGGGCACAATATTTGAACCAGCCATGTATCAGATGTCAGTCCACAGCAGGACAAACTCACACACTTACTTTTAATTCTTAATCTTGTATAAATCACATGAGAATGGGCCGATAGGTATGACCTGATATCAATTGGCCTCACGTCCAAGAGTGGTTCCTGTCTTTTGCCCCAATAGGTCTTGGATCCCCTAGTACTGGTCCATATAGGTTTAGAAAACAGCTGCATCAATAGACCGTTGTTATTGTGTGATTTATATTTGTAAGTAATCCAGACCACCTTTCAGAGATCTGTTTTCACTTTAACATTAAAGAGTGTTTTTCTGTTGATTGATGTCAAAAAAGCTACATTCAATCCACTGTGTTTCAATATCATATAACAATAAAATTTGAAAAGTATCAAAGGGTTGGATACTTTTTATAAGCAGTATATAATTTTGTTCAAGTACAATATTATAGTGTGGCATGGTGGCATAGTGGGTAGCGTTGCTGCCTCGCAGTTAGGAGACCCGGGTTCGCTTCCTGGGTCAATACTGCGTGAGTTTGCATGTTCTCCCCGTGTCTCCGTGGGTTTCCTCCGGGTGCTTCGCTTTCCTCCCACAGTCCAAAGACATGCAGGTTAGGTGTATTGGCGATTCTAAATTGTCCCTAGTGTGTGCTTGGTGTGTGGGTGTGTGTATGCACGCCCTGCGGTGGGCTGGTGACTTGCCTGGGGTTTGTTTCCTGCCTTGTGCCCTGTGTTGGCTGGGATTGGCTCCAGCAGACCCCCGTGACCCTGTGTTAGGATATAGCGGGTTGGATAATGGATGGATGGACAATATTATAGTCTTATATAATTTTTCACTTTCTTTTTTCCTACAGTTAGTGGATATGCCTTGACCCAGTTTTGAATGCAATGCCAGGAAATCACAACTTCATCATCTGACAATCACTCAGTAATTCTTCATCAAGAAAATGAAATCAATATTAACGTTTTATCTCCACCTACTTTAAGGTTCGGTGCACTTTTTTCTGTGCTGTTTTAAAAGTATGTTAATGTAATCTATTGAACCTCTTTCCTTAATCATGTACATTCCCCATAATTAAGTTCTTTGATTAGAGCGGGATTCTAATTACTAATGCTTTTCCTGAGATTTGTCATCCGATGCAGGAATACAATTAACCCCCCAAAAGTGCTTCCTAGCCACTTTGAGAAGGCTCTGAACTTTACCTTTGAAAGAAAGTAGATGACTCACTTCTGTTAATGACAGTCTTGAAATTCCCTTGGTAAGTGTAGCAGCTCTTAGTACTGATTATCCACTTGTGTGGTTCAGAAAAATAATAAAAATAATTCAGTAATAAGTCAAGTTAAACCTGTGCTTGAAATATTTGTTTAAGTTTATCCTGTTCTTTATAAAGGGTTTCTTCTAATTTTTGAAGGTGGTATTTAAATACTGCTAAGTGCTGTTGCCCAGCCATCACAGTTACACAGCTAGAATAATGTTAAATAAGGATATGCAAATATGTCCTATTCTTTATTTTCTGAGAATACATTTTAATATTTTTTCCCAGGGCTTGAGGTTTGGCACAATCTTGTTTTAGGAATATATCAGTTAATATTTTATAAAGAAGATTACTACATAATTATTCAAAAACAAAACAAAAATCAAATACATGCCCTGAGTAAGTAACATTGCCTTTCTTTCTTGTTTTAGCTTGACTTAGAATAGACTAATAGTGAAAAAAATATTTTCCATAAGCAAACAAGTCACCACCACAGGGGGTGCAATTCTTATATGAAAATTCAGACCTTTTAACATTGCAACAAGGTTTTTATTGATGGGACAAACTCTGAAAGGAACCATCAGGCAAGCGGTCTCT
Organism: Erpetoichthys calabaricus; assembly: GCF_900747795.2. Taxonomy (NCBI): domain Eukaryota; kingdom Metazoa; phylum Chordata; class Cladistia; order Polypteriformes; family Polypteridae; genus Erpetoichthys; species Erpetoichthys calabaricus. The sequence goes on from NC_041407.2 coordinate 72,939,599, forward strand.
GCCGTGAAGAAAAGGCACTTTAGATTGTGTGCGCTACTTTCGCAGCCACTCAAGTCAGATCTCCGACTGGGTAATTTGCTTCACAAACTTTTCAGTCCAGCTGTTCTTTCCAGTGTTCTGAATTGATATTCAACTAATTCTACTAAAATTCATCTCCATCCAAAAAGTAGACTCTTTCAGGAAGGCTAGCAAGTAAGGCAGTGTGGACAGGCGCACTTTGCTATTTATTGCCATACTCTGTACTGGAAAATGTACATTTAAAGAATAAGAAATATTTTCCTATTGCATATTATCTTTTAAATCACTGTTGCTGAATATCATTTTCTTATAATTTTTTAAAATTATATTTAGTCCTTTTTAAAATTATTTTACACAGGGTGGACAATGGCTCTGTGTGGCACTGAATTGAACAGAGCGTTTGAGAATCTTGTGTTAAAATGGAATAGTGTTCTTCAAAAACAATAATCCTTTGAATTTTGAGATTCTTGGCACCAAGATGTTCCTCCATATTTTTGTGTTGTATTACAACATGGATGGATAGACAATACATTTGCCCTTTTTAAATTTCTGCAAGACACAAAAGAGACCCAGTCGTTAGCCTTATTTCCTCACAACCCCAAAGTCCTTGGTTCAGATCTTGACCTGTTAATGAGACTTGGCATACTTTCTGTGTGAGTTCAAACAGAAGATTTTGTTTTTCCTACATCAAAAAAATCTATGAATTAGTTTGAGTGTCAACAGTAAATCAGACAGAAATAAGTGAGTGTGTGTGAAGGAATCAGGACTTCTTTACAATTGGTCCAAGTGACTACACTTCCCTGTGACTCTGTTTTATATGTTCAGAAATTGAATGAATGAATGATTTTTGGGTTCAAATCCTATCCCAAACAACTGTCTATGCAGAGTCTACATACTCTGTCCGTGTGCAAATGGACTTTTCTTTCCAGATGCGCAGGTTAGGTTGAATGAGAGCTAACACTAAATTTGCCTGGTGTGAGTGAGTGTCAGTGGTTAAGGGGAGCAGCAGAGCCAGGAATTGTAAAACGGGGACCCTAGAAACAACTGGGCGGGAAAGCCATAAGCCATTTTTTAATTGTAAAACTTTTTGTTGACAGGAGCAGAGTTCTGGGGATGGAGTCCTCTTGAAGTTTAGAGTGGCTCCATTCATTGATGATCAATCTAAGGTTCAGGGTGGGTGCTTTTGAAGTTTTGAACAGCTTGATTCATTCACGATCGATGTGAGGTCCAATGGGGTGATCGTTAATGAGTAACATAATTATAATAGAAGCATTTGGCGGGGCCTAGCTTCTGAATAGTAGCATCGCCCCTGGTTGAAGGGTATGCCCTGTGAAAGACTGACAATACAACCTTCATTTTTTTTTGTCCTGCCTTTTAATCCGATACTGCCAGGGCAGGCAGTGGTTCTCCATGATCCTGTAGTGGACAAACCAAATCAGGAAATAACTGAATGACTGATTTTCAACAAGACGCATATGGATTGAATTGTTCATGGTGTGGATCATGATTATTACTATTTATTACCAGATTGCTTTGCCCAGCATGACTTATAATATTACTATACTAAATTGTTTATATTTTGTTCCTTTATTATATCTGCAGCTTAATGAGTCAAAAGTGAGGACTGAATCCACATCTATTTGGTTTATTGTCTTTGTAACAACTCCCCACTGCCTATCTAGCATATTAGGATTGTACAATCAGTGACTGTCTAATTACCTTGGAAGAGATGACAGTATGATAATAAAAAGACAACTTTTGAAGATCAACTTCAGAATGAAATGTTCACCCAATAACTGCATCTCTAAATCGACTCAAACCATTTGTATTTAATGAACTCCATCCAGTATAGCCTTGTGGTATACCACATCTCTTTGGGAAACATACTGATATATTAGAAATTAAAGCAGTGTAACCTATAAACCTTAGAAGAAGAACAGCTTTTCATTTGCTTTTTAATTTCCTTTTATGAAGATATTTAAAAAATACAAATTATTAAGACAGTAAAATGCAATCAAAATGCACATATTTGTTATGACAGATCAGTCGAAAGGAGAAGGAAGATGGCTGATGACACGTCATCTTGGCTAATGAAGAAATAATGAGCTGTCTAGCAGTGATCTGTAATAGCTGCCTTGTTCAGCAGCCATACATCATTTTCACGATCCCCAAATATTTTCAACATTTTAATACTTCAGTGAAGTTATAATTACTTACATTATAAACATGTTTCCTTTTTTCTCCACTCACTCTTCTGTGTGATGAGCACCACTAACATAAAATCTGTACAATAAAGGGCCTGCTGTCACTTCTGAATCACATGCAATACTGAATTGCATTCATGTAAAAGTTATAGCACTCTAGTGACATAATAATCCACTTTCAATTGTTTTGTTTTCTCTTCTCTGGCAACTTCACTTTAATAGAATTAATGGCCTAAGCTGAAAAAGCTAATGAAGTGTAGTGCACTTGAAAATCTAAAATGGTTTAAACATTGACACTTGGAAAAGGTTGAGCAAAGAATGTCAAATTAATTTAAAATCAAGTATAGCTTAGACTCAATGATCAGATAACACAGTTCTGCCCACAGAGATTTTTTTTTTCCTGATGAAAGACAAAAACAATGTTATTGGTATACTGCATTGCGAGTGTATAATATTCTTATGGAACAATAAAATGAAACAATAAACTAAATAAACTGGAATAAATTAAATATAATAAATAAACTAAACTAAATTGGAATACAGACAAAAATGCCAGGCTTGGGAGTGAGTGGTGCAGAAGTTGTGTAACCCAGATAATTCTCTTATTCTATATCAAAAAAATCTTTGTTAGAAGCAGAGCCGTTCAATACATTAAGCTATATTGGTGGCTGCTTATAGCACCTTCCTCTGAAGTGCAACAGTAATGAAAGTGAAGGGGCGCACACTCCAGATATGGAAGGATAACCCCTGGGATTGTAGAAGTATGATAATATTGGTACAAAGGGGCACTGTTTGTGTTTCTGAAGGCTCACTCACTCCAGAAAAGGAGGAGAACAACCCCCTGTTGTCAAAGTGTGATGGTAATGTAGAGGCATTGTTAATGAAAGTAAACCTGATGGAGACCCCGCCCATCTTCCCCACCAGTTTACTAACTCTGATGACACTGAGTACTAAAAGTAAAAGTGCATGCGCTTGGTACACCAAGTTTTGTGTACTCCTTAAAGTCTGCAGTATATGCAGTCTAATAATACTGACTACATCAAAGGGTGAAGTGGGTCAATCCCACCTAGGGCTCAAAATGGGCTTCAACTAGCAATTAAGGCAGAAGTCATTATTATCAGGCCCTGATACACAACAAGAGCTGAGCCATTCATACAACAAATTACAGTATGTAACATATATTTAAGGGCTCTGCATTGTTTGTATAATTACGTCAAATTTACTAGATGGTCAGTGCCTTGTAATTTTTATGTCTCTGCAGCATGATTTTGCTCACAGTAATTGCTGCATCTTAAATTATCCTTTGGATTTAATAAAATGTATTGCATTATATGGAGATGAATTATGATGGACTATGAATAATTATGTGCTGTGTCACTCCAATATCATACATGCATTGATTAGACACACTGTGGTAGCACTAGTTAATTGGACTGCAACTCCCAGCAACCCCAAGAATACTACACCATTGGGCACCTGACGCGGGGGTTACTTGGTGGAACTTGATAAGGTTCTACTTTTAAAAAGATGCCGGAGGAGGGAATTGAGATCATCTGATGTCTGCATGATGCAATATTTCACCCTACAAATGGATTACAAATTCTATCACACCTTGTTTTACAGTTTTTTCTGGGTTTATCTTGTTGTCCTGTACCTGATTGTTCATGTGATTTCACCTTGGTTGGAGAATGTCTTTGTTTGGAAAGCAATCCCAATCACTATCACTACAAGTCTGGAACACAGTAGGACAATACATTTCATAACATTCAGTAGGCTGTTCACTTATGATCTGTTGTCCTGGACTGTGTAAGGACTTTTGTCATAAGTTTTTAACTGTTGATTGCTTAGTGTTTTATCGGGTTTCATTTGTATCTGTGTTAGTTTAACAATTATCATCAGTGTTATCTGGGTGGGATTTACCATGAATATTGTTCGTTAACTGTTTTCTGCCTTCATTATTTGTTTAATATACTTTCTTTTCTATTCATTTCAGCTGCTGTATTATGTGTCTCTTTGTGTGAGTGTGCACGCTGAGTCAGGTCTGGGTGCATTCCTGACATCTCCAAATTAAAATACTTAAATCACCATCTTAAAGGCACTGAGAATCTAAGTGTCCATCAGCCACTGCCACGTTATATAATACTGATAAAAAGCATGTACTGTAGTAGAAAAATATAGAAAAATTTAGTATTAATTGTACTTTGTCTAGCCATTATTCTATTATAAGATTTTCTGAGCTGCTTGGCTTGACTCGTTCCTGGCAAGAACCAGTAAAAATGGGATTTTGACTTCAGTGTAGGCAGAAGGTGTAAAAAGCATTAGGTGCATCCTGTGAAACTGTTGTCAGAAGTAAAATATTAACTAATGGAAGATTGAGAAGAGAGGTAGGGCCTGGAATCCTGGTTGAGAAGCCTGAGGCTACCTTGGGAAGGGTGTTACTCTTTGACAACCCATTGTGTCAAGGATGCTGCAGAGAAGTATGAAAAAGACCTAACTACCAGGGCAAGTCAATGGTCTGGGTTCCATCTCAGCCAAATATCCTGCCAGACATTCCACCTCAACAGCACGCATATTGGGTATCTCGCCTTCAACGAGAAGCACTGCTGTCCATCCAGGTTGCATTTGGCGTAAATGCAACACCATGTGTAATTGCTTAATTTCAGCTTTAGGCACATTTAAGGAATTAAGAACATTTATGCTTATGACTTAACGATTGAATAAAATGTTGTACCCACTCCTCTACTTGATCAGCATACACTCTGTTTAATATCTCTGCGTAAGGTAATGATAAATGACATGTGCAGTCAATTCTGTGATCAGTGTCAATGAAAGGAATCGCAGCCTGACATCTAACTAATAGATAAACAAGCAGAAGTTAAATTGGGGGATAAAATCAGTGAAGTGGAGTCCCTCACAAAATACCTATCTACACAATATACATCTTTGCATGTTGTAATGAACTGATAATGGTACTTTGAAATGATTTCCCCATGCCAGAAACCATGTAAATTATAAGTTCATGGAATATCTGAAAATAAATTAAGCTAAAATGGACGAACCTAATCAACCTTTTTAAACCAAAATGTTCTTTTGTCCATATTAACTTTATTTTCAGGTTACTTCAGGATAGATTTTATTTGTAGTTTTTAGAAAACATGAGTGTGAAGATTAATGGGAAATTCCAAACTAGCCCCAATTGGACAACTTGCATACAGAATACAGCTTTGAAGGATGATGCAGATGTGCACATCTATAGCCGTATTATTGCAATCATTTTCATGCTACAATCTAGTGTGAAAGAGTGTGAGACATTTCCTTCATTTTCATTTCATGTTAAACAGTTAGTCTGTCATGACAAGACTGATGAATATAACAAAGCAACAATCTTAAAAATGTTAGGTTAATTTGCATAGTGTAGTCAAGAAACATTATAGTTTGCACCAATCAGACAATCTTACTCAGATAAATGGTTTAATTTTTTACAAACCTATATGTTAATATTATCTTTAGCTTCCAAAATTAATAAACTGATTAAAAGCCTTTGGCAAAAAAAAAAAAATAATTATGTATATTAATTATAATTATATTATACTAGCTGTGTAAGCCTGTGCTGTAAAAAGCCCGGGCTCCTAGAAACCATGGATTCTGGCACATCAATCAATCAATCGCATCGGTTTTGAATTGCGGCTAAGTGGAGTTCTCTTTCCTTGGTAGTTTTGTTTTACCGAACTGCTCACCTCCATTGTTTATCAGCGGCTAAGCGAGTTTCTCTCTCCTTGGAGGTTTTGTTTTGCCAATGTGCTCACCTCACTTGTGTACTAGTGGCTAGGAGAGTTGCTCTTTTCTCAGCAGTTTCACTTTGGCAACAGAGTCGAACAGACAAACACACACACTACCATACGCAGGCATTTATATATAAGATAAATATAACCACTGTCTTGCACCCCAAAACATGAGGCTGAGTCTCAGTACTTTAGTAAAACCAATTTTTATTCTACTTGAAACAGGAGCAGCATGGTTATTTATTGTAGTGGGATCTACCACTCCCAGATACATAGACACAGCAAACAGGCAGGGTTGGGACCAGGTCAGTGACCAAATTATACTGTTCCCTGCATCACCCATCAACGACAGACGCTTATAGCACGACTGCGATCAAGTACAATACAGTTACAATACAGTTTATTTTTGTATAGCCCAAAATCACACAGGAAGTGCCGCAATGGGCTTTAACAGGCCCTGCCTCTTGACAGCCCCTCAGCCTTGACTCTCTAAGAAGACAAGGAAAAACTCCCAAAAAAACCTTGTAGGAAAAATGGAAGAAATCTTGGGAAAGGCAGTTCAAAGAGAGACCCCTTTCCAGGTAGGTTGGGCGTGCAGTGGGTGTCAAAAGAAGGGGGTCAATACAATACAATGCTGTACACAGAACAGAACAATTTCTCAATATAGTAAGAAATAAAAAATATAAATTTTAGAAGTACAGAGCAGAATTTAACAGTAGATGATATATCCCATAATAAGATTTGGATTTGTGTAGAGTCCTGGAGACCTCATCCTTCAAGCTGCCTCCCCCATTTGGCCATTCCACGGCTGAAACAGTGCTGGGCCACCCAATCCGATGAAAGGACCCTTCTTTCCCACAATTCCTGCGATCCTCCATCTGGGATGACTTTTCCTTAGGCAGGCAAAACAACTTGGCAGGTGGGCCATGGCACCAAGTGCCACATTTGAGTACCGAGAAGAAAAACAGAATAAGTGAGGGTTAGTATACAATTATAACTGTCATGTTACTTATGTTTAAGTGCTAATGACTAACAACAGAGATGCAGTCTGTACAGTTAATCAGCAGCTCTAGTCAGGATATGCTAAACTGAAGTAGTGAGTCTTCAGCCGGGATTTAAAAGCTGAGACCAAAGGGGCATCTCTTATAGTAGCAGGCAGATCATTCCACAGTTTAGGGGCCCTGTAACTAAAAGCTCGACCTCCCACTGTTATTTTATTAATCCTTGGAATCATAAGCAGACCGGCATCTTGAGATCTTAATGGACGCTCTGGTTTTTATGTCATGATAAGTTCAGACAAGTAAGCCAGACCTCGACCATTTAATGCTTTATATGTTAAAAGAAGGATTTTGAAATCTGCCCTAAACTTAACCAGGAGCCAGTGTAAGGATTTAAGAACTGGAGGTATGTGTTCGTATTTTCTTGTTCTTGTAATAATTCTTGCAGCCGCATTTTGGATTAACTGGAGGCTGTATAAAGAACAGTTTGAACATCCAGTGAACACCGCATTGCAGTAGTCAATCCTACTAGAGATAAATGCATGAATTAGTTTCTCAGAATCCTGTTTATTTAAAAAGTGCCAAGTCATAGTTGCTTTGGTGGTTGCCTCGGTGACAGACAAGCAGCCCTCTACAGACATGGCAATCGCATTTTGGCCTGTCGTCCCGTTGGGGGGGGGGGGGGGGGGATGGTTCCCAAAAGAGTTCAGAAACCTCACAATATATATATATATATATATATATATATATATATATATATATATATATATACACACATATTCAGTATATAAATTCTTATTAAAAACAAAATAAAAAGTAATAATTGTCATTTTCTCCTTGTTCCCTTAGTAATGTGCTGGGTACAAATGGGGCAGGATGTCTTAGCTAAACAGGCAAGCATAGCCAAAACAACTTCATACAAAAACAATAAAACATATAAGGATACATTTTGCTTTTCTGCTATAGTAAACAGACATGTATGAATACAACAAGCATTTAAGCATCCAAGTTACATATACAGTGAAGCACTTAAGCATACAAGTTATTTAACCATTTTCTCATCCTTTTTTTGCAGTTACAGCCTAAGTGGTTCACAGCAATTTAATATTACAGTTTCTTTCTAAGGACAGCAGGATTTGCTGTTATGGCTAGTAATCTTCTACAAATGATATACATTGTTGCCCGAAGTGGGCATTGCTCCTGCATTGTGTCTTTGAGAGGGCATTGAAGCTTGCCCAATCTAAAAACTTTCAATATTAATTTAAAGTAGAGATGTCTAGCTTTTAGAAAACCTGAATAAAAGAGTACCAAAATGTTATTGTACATTGCAAAAAATGAAATCTATGCAAGTGTAAAATATTTATATCATAAAATTAAATCTTGTTTTCCTTATTGTAAGAAATACTGATTTTTCCTAAAAACTGTATTTATGATTTTTAGCTCACTTTAAGAATTCTTAAGTAAATTTTGCTTACCCCATTGGCAGATATTTATTTCTAAATGAAAGCAAAACAACTCCCATTTAAAGTTTTTTGTCTAGTTTCTGTATATGCGTTTTTTGCAGTGTACCATTTTCAAGCGTTATTGATGACCACAACCAAATGATGCAACAAGTAGGGAAAGTATCCCTGCCACAATGTGCTGAGAAGGCTCTGCTCCTTCTGTCACAGACACTATAAAACAGAGCCGGTCCCGAAAATGGGGCATCACATATTGACCAGGCATTCGAGGAGGACAGAGCTCCAACTCTTTTGTTAACTTTATATTTGTTTGAAGGCTGACTGAAACTGCTTTGTTTTCTTGCTTACCAGTGTAAATGCCTGTTATTTCTGTTCTAATTAAAAATGTTGACCTGGCTGATATGCCAACCTTTTGCCTGTGTAACCTGGTCTGCTTTCCCAGCCACATTACCGTATGTAAAACTTGTCAACATACTGTAACTGGGTACAAAAACACGTTATAAATTAGTAACTGGGCTTTGGCAAGCTGAGCTCTTACCTTTCCCTGTTTGTTGCTTCATTTGGTTCTGGTCCTTCTGGAGCGGCTTTTCTGTGATACTGTTAGTTACCTCTTCAGAGCCCATAAGGTGGTAACCAAGGGCACATGCATGATAATATGTTGATCACACTTTTAGTGAAAATCGTGGAAATTAAAAAAATTTAAATAAAAAAAGCATCAAATATTTTAATGAATGTATCTTTTAAATAATTATGATTGAATTTCTTAAAAATAATAATTTGTAATGAAAATGGTAACACATTCATTCTCTGTGAGAAGATGATACTTATTTTATCTATGGACTAACCTGGTGCATAAAAAAAGTAAAGGCTCAACAAAATTGTGATATCACAGTCGATGATTGCAGATTAATAATAATACACTGCAGCACTTGTTACAAATTTTAATCATGAAGGCCTAGAAGATAATGGCCTCTAAAGAGAAGATACGGTAAATGTGTAATAATTTTCTTCCAGTCTACAGCTGTCTGTTACGATTTTAAAACACACACTGAAAGAGTGGAAAACTGGGATCATTAAATGTACCAATCAAAGTCACATTACTTTTCCTTAAAAATAACAGAATGCACTTTCTCAACAAGAACTGAGTAATCCCAAGAGAATGTTGATATTTGAAATGGTTAAAAAAATCGATCTTGCATTTATAGCTGTATTAAACAATAACAGAATGCTGTCTTTTGGAAAATTCTGCAGCATCGAAAACAAATCACAGGCATGGCAGGAGTAACTTAAGCAACACTATTTAAAAATTAGTGACAGGTGGCTTAAGATTGCATTATAATATACGCGTGTAAATTTTTAACCACTTTGCTTATCTCGGAAATCATTCAGGCTCATTCAACTGCCAGTACATTCTTGCTGTTAATAATCAGTTTTCACAACAGAATGTTTTTAAATGTAATACAACAATGTTTGTTTTTGAGGCATATAAACATTGCCAATTTATTTTAAAAAGACAGGATATTTTATGCTGTATGTAATTAACATTGATAGTTGTTCTTGAGATTTTGTTAAATAATTAACAACTAAAAAGAAAATGTAAATTGTCAGTGTGCTATGAAAACACAATATGCTGCATTATCATTCTGTGGCCAAACTGAACACCTGATTAAAGATAAGCAATTCCAATTCTTTAAAGGATTTCATGTATTAAAAGATTATTTCCTGTCCTTGAACAAAAGCTTTAATAGTTTTAAAAAATATATACTACGGTGCATTTAGAAATTCTGAATCCTTTATTTACAATGTAGAATGAAGGCATTGTAGTTTAATTGGTAGATACCTTTAAACAATACAACTTTTACTGTAAATTTTTGGCTTTAGTACTAACACACTTCTCCTTATTTTTTTTTCCAATGTTTGCTTCATAAATACACTTACTGAGCAAATAATTAGAAACACCTGTACACCTGCATATCTATGCAATTATCTAATCTGCCAATCATTTGGCAACAGCACAATACATAAAATCATACAGATACAGGTCAGGAGCTTCAGTTAATAGTCACAGCAAACACTAGAATGGGGAAAAACTGTCACCTCAGTAATTTTGACCAATGGCATGATTATTGGTGCCAAAAGGTCTGTAACTGCTGATCACCTGGGATTTTCACACACAAAAGACTGTTTCGAGCTGAAAGAAAGACAATGGTAACTGAGATAACCAATCTGTACAACTGTGGTAAGCAGAAAAGCATCTCAGAATGCACAACCTTGAGGCAGGGGGGCTACGACAGCAAAAGAACACCACGAGTTCCACTCCTTTTAGGCAACAACAGAATGATGAGGCGGCAGTGAGACAAACCTGGAAAAATGAAGCCTGGTCTGATGAATCTCAATTTCTGCCGAAGCACAATGGTGTGAAGAATGTTTTCTTGGCATACTTGGGATCCTTAATGCTGATCAATCATTGCTTGAATGCCATGGCCTATTTTAATATTGTTATTAACCATGTGCATCCCTTTAGGACCACAGTTTTCCCATCTTCAAATGGCTACTTCCAGCATGATAGTGCACCACATCAAAAAGCAAATCTGGTTTCATGATAATGATAACGAGTTCAGAGTTCTTCAGTGGTCTTTCCAGTCCGAACAGCTTTGGGATTTGGTCGAACATGACGTTCATGGCATGGATGCGCAGCTGACAAATCTGTAGAAACTGCATGATACAGTTATGTCAATATGGGTCAGAATCTGAAAGGAATGCCATCAGCATCTTGTGGAATCCATGTCATGAAGAACTTAGACAAAACGAGGCCCTACCCAGTATTAGTACAGCGTTCCTAACAACTTATTCAATATGCTTATAATATAAATGAGTGACACAATGGCACAGTGTGTATTGCTGATAGAGCACAACTCTTGATACCCATATTTAATTCTCCAACCAGACACTTTGTATGTTCTCCTGCTTGATTTTCTCTTTCACTATTGCAAACATTTGCTATTTAGCTTGAGTTGCATCTCTAAACTGGCCCCTTATGAGTACTTTTCTATTATAATTACTTACAGCAAGCAAGTACCAGATGGCAGAGAAGAAAGAAAAACTAGACCATGAGATGCACAATAGTTGAATGGAGCAGACTGAGATGTAGTCAGCGAGAGGCAAAAAGATCTGAAAACAAGAAAAGGTAATTGTCAAAAACAAAGCACAGGATCAGGAATCAAAGTCAAAAATTAATCTTGGGTGGCCAGGAGCGGCATCACAAAACAGACAGAAGTATCCATCCACTCATCTATTCATTTTCTGACTCATTTACCAATGTCAATGTCAAGGTCAAGGGAAGTGGGTGCCTAAATGTATTTAATAAAAACAAACGTTAGCGCACTCAAAATCAGCTAAAATAAGGACAGAGCTGCTTTAATGTTATAATTGTAATTAAAATAGAAAAATACAATGTAAAAATGATTCCCCATACGTTATATTTGACCAGTATATCAATACATTGATGAAGTGCTACCCTGATTTCTGTCCTAGTAGGCAAAATTTTTATTTTAGTTTATTACTTTTATTTTGGGAAAAGCTGCTGTAAAAAATATGCCCATATGTGGATTCCCTGTATGTACTGTGACCTTCATGAAACTGAATAGTTAGGCTGCTCCATACTCTGACACTGTAAGAAGATACAACCTTTCTGTACAATTCTATTTCTACATAACTATCATTTTTAGCATCATAAACAACACGTACTTAATTCAGGATCTTTACAGACTTACAGTACATTACACACTTTTCCTGCTCGATTTCAAATTATTATTGTGAATAACTACTCTGTAACAGTAGCCTTCAAAGTATTTTGCATTCAATCATTAATTTAGTCCGCTGTCAATCATGTTTCAAATTACATTTCACGATGTTGTAGATCTCTAAAACACTGGCCATGGGGAGATGTGCCTATAGTTTAAACAATTTAATCACCTTGAAAACAATTGTTTTTACCTCTCTTTCCATGTGCTTTTAAATTGGCTCTGTCATTATTACTGTTAAATACCTAAGGTATACTTTTTAAATACAAGGGTGAAAATATTTGCTTACATTGCATCCAGCTAGGTTCTGACACCTCTTAATGCAACTTATAATCTTGGGGGGTGCAGAAGCCTTTCCCAGATGCATTGGGCATAAGGCAGGTACCAGTCCCTGGATGACATGCCAGTCTGTCTGAGGGCACACATCCACATTAAATCATATAGAGACAATTGAACTCTTTGAGGGCTGAATATTTTTTCCAAAAAACCAATGCAATGGTTCACACATAAATCAACATAAAATGTCTGTTGCTACGTGCTGCGGATGCTGTTGGTGCATGTTTGGCATCTCTGGCAGCAGTCGCTGTGCAGGGGCATCTCGATGGTCAGTAGGAATGCACGGTAGACCAGCTGTCTTCGCACGGCAGGTGGGTGGCGGTCGCAGTGTGACGCAATCTAGTTTGTACCTCTTGTCATCATAAGTGGTGGTCCTCCCAGGCGAACGCCACACAAAAGTGTTCAGCCCCACGATCAGCTGAGGATACTACTACCTCACTGTCGTTTTTGATATCCATCTCCAGGTCGGAGTCTGACAAGTCAGAGTCTTACTCAACGAAATTACGTGAAACGTCCATGGAGTATTTTGCTTTTCACATTTGCTTTGGTCTCTTGCCAGATGTCAATGCCAATTTAGTGGTTATTTGCTCTTCGCTACTCACCCACGCATAGGTATTTGAGGTTAAATCGACAAAGCTATGCAACTGTCCTTCTAGCAAAGAGAGTCGGACTAAAATGTAAGGGCGAGTTTTGTTGCAGTTTACAGCTGATTACTGCCCTCTACCCCTGAATTTTGACAGAAGTCGACATCAGCCCTGAAAGAGTTAATATCAGTAATCAATCTAATACATGCATTGTTGTGATGTGTGAGGAAAATCAGAAGAGCTCACAGACAGTGACTAGGCTCAGATTTTGGCCCATTTCCTTGCCAACCTGGAATACAATAAAATCCATAAAAACAACAAAATATGTTTACAAGCTGTGTATTTATTCATTATTTTGTGCAGTTCTTCAGTTAAATCCTAAAGGAAGCTGAGCTGTTTTTGCATTTTTTTTACCATGTATAGAATATTACATTCTGGAGTACCCTGTAAGTGCTAACTCTTTAAGCCACAGAAGTTAAACAATGCTGTGATTCTGGCAATAGCATGATAACACTAGTACAATAAAGTGCCAGACATAATATTAATTGTATTCTACTGGCCGCTTAGCTTCTCAGAATGAGTTCCAGCTTACAACATGCAATCAACATTGAAGAATCAGTGATGACACGTCTCTTTTTAACTGTCAAACAACAGCAGGCTTCCTTTAGCAATTTACACACTTACCGCAGTTCCCAGATCTATTACTTCCTTTAGAATGGAGAAGAGATATTTAAAATGAAAACAACTTCTAATCAGAAAGGTTATTTGCCCTTTACAGTTAAAGATATGGTTTAAACTGTATCTGCATTTTTCTTTTTTTTTTTACAATTGCGGAATAAAGATACTAAAGAACTGGCCCTCAATCATGAATTAATCTAGTGCCTTTCATAGTGAGCCTCATTACAAAGTGTATTACAAAGCAATTATAACAAATAGGTCCTAAATTAATTAAACCTATAATAACTGCTGTTAAAGATGAAAATAACATGAAAGGATGTTTAATTATATTGAAAATGCATTCTGTATTTTAAACTGTAACTGACATGACCATATTTTTATTAAAACAGATTTTCATATAAGTGTTCTGCTGTGCAGTGATCATTAGTATTAGTCACAGAATTACATCTTATTGCATTTTCATTTATTAGCTAATGAAAGTTAATAACACTGTGTGATGATAATCACATTTTTTCAAAGTAATTACATTTAGAACATGCTAATAGTAAAGATGACCTACAGTATATGAATACTATGTACTATATTTGAATATTAACAAAGTTTCTTGTTAGGAGAGAAGAATAAGTAATTCTATACAGATATGGCTACGGTTAATTGATGTGTAATACAATATTCTTAACAGAGTTAAACTTTTTGAAAAAATGTATCATTGTATTTTATAATTGGTCTTTATAAATTAATTGCAAAAAGGACTTAATTTTAAGTTTTCATTAAAGCTGCATTGCACTGTATTCACTAGGATTGCTGTAACCAAATGACAAATCTCATTTTTGTTTATTGTGATTATTGCGTTAGGGAGAGTTTATAATGTGCTCAGACTGTAAATGGCCACGTTCCCAGAAAGAATATAAATTCAGTAATCTGGAAGCGTATGCAGTTTGGAATTTACAGACTCACTTAAGGAAGGTATTCTTTTACGTACTAATAAGATGGTCCTTTATTGTATCAAGTGTAAGGGATGCTTTTGTTTTAAAACATTTAAATTACCGGTATACATTATATGTATTTAAAAAAAATCACATTTTTGATTCCAAAAAACTATTACAAAGAGATGGGCATTATTCTCGCTTGTCGTTTATATAGTCCAATTTTAAACCTGGCATTATGCTGTCAAGTTTTTTTGAGGGGCACAAACAGTAACCACCTACACGTTCTCATTCATGAAATTGCCAAACATGACCTCTTATTAAACAGGAAGGACCGAGGGGTCTCTTGTATGCAGTTCCCACGTGTGAATCAGTTTAATATTTTTATTGCCATCTGGAATTGTAATATGTCACACTGCCAAGGGGTAAATGTTTAAACTGCACAAAGGCTGCACACAATCTGAGACTCAAACGCAGGAGTCTGGAACTGTGACGTCACGTGCTGTACGTACAGAATGCCCTGGATTTTGAATAACTGATCATTATTTTAGCTCTGTCACTTACCAGTTTACATTTTTTATTATTATACTATTTATTACAACAAAACCTTACCTAATATATTGCTTAAATAAGTTATGTCCTCTTACCTAGGTCTAGGTTTTAATGCTGCTGAAATTCAAGTTCCAAATCTGTGTCCTGTACACTCAGATTTCAGTCTTTTTGTTGCATTATTGGTCTTTAACTTTGATTAAACAATGTGGATGTTAAGATTTTTCTCTAAAATGTTAGCTTTTAATCTGTTGTTTCCCTATTTCATTTTTTGTGTTTGCAGCTATGAAAACATTTGTCACATTAAATGATTAAATAAAACCTGTAGATATTAAATTCAATTTGTGTAATTGAGCACCAACTTCTTCTTCATAGTTGATTTTAAACATAGTTTCCTACACAACTTAATGTAAAGATTAGACTAAGTTATTAAAGTATTAAATAGTTGATATCTTAGTTAAATAGTTAAAATATCTGTCATCAAAAATAAAAGATCCTGTGCAAAAGTAGTTTTAAAGTTTCTGAATAGGGTGATACTTTATATTATATTAGACATTCCCAAGCAAAGTTTAGGCAAGTAGAATTAATGTTTGTAATGTGGTGTTTACAGAATTTTAGAATTTTGTAATGTACAATCAGAAGGAGTTTCACTTACCAACTGTGTATAATCGAATCTACATGAGTCTGATAAGACATTGGGTTGGTCTCCCCCAATCCCTGCCACCAGCCAGAACCAATCAAATGAAAGTGTGTAATTGAACCAAATGCCAGTGTTTGGTTGTATTTATAACACACAAAACAAAATCTAATAACTTATACCAACTGAATAGATAGCTCAGCTTCTTATATAATATGCTACCGTGGCTGTTCGTTTGTCTGTCCAGGATTTAAATCACCTGTAGCTCGCAAACTGTTTGAACTATTGACGTGAAATTTGGTACACATATACTACGTGACGTCTACTATCCACTTTAGGGGTGATCATTGACCTCTAAGGCTATTCCTCTTTTTATTTTATTGTAGTAGCCAGCAGGGTGGCGCATGCATATGAGTGCTGCTCTCATTCCCTACCACCTTCGCCGTCACTTCCCCTACCTCTTAATATCTTAAATCATTCTTGAGGCAGATTGAATAATTAAGGAAAACGCACAGTTTTAATGTGAAAAGATGCAGATGAAAGAAGAAAAGAACTAGGGTGGAGAAAGAAAGAGCTGCTCAGGAAGCAGTAATCGTATCAACCTCTAAGCAAATGAATGCTAAACGTACAGAGAAAGAGTATGAAAACTACGAATGCTCAAGTCAAGTGTATTCACTGCACATTATTGTGCAGTGTGCCGTTACTGGTACTATATAATTTACATGACAATAATTTGCATGATTTACATGGAGAGCTGGCAATAAGCAAAAAGCACAACAGCCTATATACTTTCCAGTCATTAATAAAACGCAAATACGTTTAAAACCCACAGTAACACAAATTGCGAAATAACATGACCGTCATATGTCTGCTTTCCTCCCACAAAAGCAACTACAAAAATGTCAGTCACTAGTTTGCTCAAAATGGGACTGTCCTCACTAAAGCTGAACAAACGATGTGGAACTAGATTTCTATGACACTCAACATACAACACACTACATGTGGATGCTCACAAGCTGTGCTTTACACATCCGATAGATAGATAGATAGATAGATAGATAGATAGATAGATAGATAGATAGATAGATAGATAGATAGATAGATAGATAGATAGATAGATAGATAGATAGATAGATAGATAGATAGATAGATAGATAGATAGATAGATAGAACTTTATTTGTTCCCTGGGGAAAAACTGGCTTTTTACAGAAGCTCTTTAAACAAATAAATACATAGGATAAATATATATATATTATATATATATATATATATATATATATATATATTATTATATATATATATATATATATATATATATACACGCACACAATATGGTTTGAACGTACACTAGAATGACTAAAAGAAATAAAATTACTGACCTGGAAGTCCCAGTCCCAGTGAGGCATTACACTAGCATATTGCTGTTGGTATAAAGGCGTTTTTTAACACACTTCTGTTGAATGATTAGTTGGCTGAAAGTTCTCACTGTTAATGTGTCAGAGAGAGGATAGGATGTACAGCATTGTTCAAAATGGCACTCAGTTTTCTTTTCATTCTCTCCTTTGCTACTTCCTACAGGGAGACCAGAATGCATCCCATAACTGAGCTTGCCCTTTTATTTAGCCTGTTGAGTTGGTAGGCCTCTCTTGAAGTGATGTTACCAGCCCAGGACACCACAACGTAGAAAATCGCACTGACCATCGCAGAGTTGTAGAAGATGTGAAGGATATCTCTATGTCCAATGCTGAATGTTGTGAATTGACTTGGTTCTTTCATATTTTTTTTCATGTTTATTTCATGTTTTATTACTTTATACAGTATTTTCAAATTTTCAAAGGCATTTAATAGTTTCTTGGCTCCCAGGATTATTATTCATTAGTTATTTTTATTTTTGGACTTGAGTTTGAATTTATTTTACAACTTTCATATTTACTATTTGTTTACAACCCATTTTTCTTCCAGAATGTGAACTTTGCTACTAGAGGGGCAAGCTGTCTGGACAATGTTTACACAAGCGCTCCTGATGCCTACAAGGCCCTACCCTGCCCCCACCTCGGCTACTCAGACCATATCAGCGTGTTTATAGTTCCTGCATAGAAGTCCCTGCTGAAGCGCACTCAACCAACCTGCAAGAACATCAGAGTGTGGTAGGTTGGTGCTGTTTCAGCTCTGAAAGACTGCTTCGAATTGACAGACTGGGACATTTTCAGGGAGGCTGCTATGGATGGTGACTCCATCAATCTGGAGGAGTACACAGACTCTGTGACTGGCTACATCTCCAAATGCATAGAGGATGTTACTGTTACCAAGGATGTTACCACAAGAGCCAACCAAAAGCCCTGGATGACGAGAGACGTGCACAAGCTGCTCAAGATCAGAAATGCAGCCTTCATATCTGGAGACAAGGCCGCCTCAGGGTGGCCAGAGCCAACCTGTCTCGTGCTATAAGGAGAGCTAAGTGGGCATATGCGCAGAGGATTAACAAACAATTCAGCAGCACCAGAGATGCACATCGTATGTGGTAGTGCATTCAGACAATTACAAACTACGAGCCCAAACCACACAGCAGCGATGGTGATGCCTCACTACCAAATGAGCTGAACAACTTCTTTGCACGGTTTGAGGCGCAGAGCAAAGAGCCTTCAAGAAAAGCAACACCTCCCTCCACTGACCAGGTACTTTGTCTCTCCATAACTGACATGAAGAGGACTCTATCCAGAGTCAATCCATGCAAGGCTGCAGGACCTGACAACATACCTGGTTGTGTGCACAAAGAATGTGCCAGTCAACTGGCTGATGTCCTCACAGACATCTTCAACACATCTCTGAGCCAGTTGTCAGTCCCAGCATGCTTCAAGTCAACCACCATCATACCAGTGCCGAAGAAGTCATCAGTGATATGCTTGAATGACTACCAACCGGTTGCACTCACGCCAATCATCATGAAGTGCTTCGAAAGGTTAGTCATGTCACACATAAAGACTAATCTCCCTGCCTCCCTTGACCCTTTTCAGTTTACATACCGCTCAGACAGGTCAACTGAGGATGGCATATGCTCTGCACTTCACCTCTCCCTGACACATCTGGATAAAAAAGACACATATGTCAGGATGCTATTCATAGACTTTAGCTCTGCCTTCAACACAATCATCCCTCAAAAGCTGTTTGTAAAACTGAGTAGGTTGGGCCTGAACACCACCCTCTGCAATTGGATCCTGGACTTCTTGACAGAGAGGCCCCAGTCAGTTTGGATGGGCTGCAACACTTCCAGCAACATTACACTGAGCACTGGAGCGCCGCAGTGCTGCGTGCCTAGTCCACTGCTCTTCACCCTGCTGACTCACGACTGCACAGCCACGCATAACACCAACCACATCATCAAGTTTGCGGATGATACGACAGTGCTGGGACTGATAAGCAGGGATGATGAAACAGCATACAGAGATGAGGTGGAACAGCTGTCTGCATGGTGTGAAGGCAACAATCTATCTCTCAATGTTGACAAAACAAAAGAGATAATCGTGGATTTCAGAAAATCACATCTTGCCCACATCCCTCTCAGCATCAACAGTTTAGATATGGAGACTGTTAGGATTACCAAGTTCCTCGGTGTGCACATAACTGAGTAAATTACGTGGACGCATAACACCTCATCACTAATTAAGAAAGCCCAGCAGAGACTACACTTCCTGAGGCGGCTGAAGTGAGCAAGTCTTCCCCCTTCCATCCTCACCATGTTCTACAGAGGCACCATTGGGAGTGTTCTGACCAGCTGCATCACTGTCTGGTATGGCAACTGCAACATATCCGACCGCAAGCGCCTGCAAAGGATAGTGAAGACAGCAGAGAACATTATTGGGGTGCCTCTCCCTTCACTACAGGACATACTTTAAAAACACAGTGTCCGCAAGGCCTGCAGCATTGTGCAGGACCCCTTACACCCCTGACATGGACTTTTCACACTTCTGCCATCCAAGAGAAGATACCTCAGCATCAAAGCCAGATCTGCCAGGCAGCAGGAGAGTTTTTACCCCCAAGCTGTTAGACTCCTTAACACCAGGCTGCCTCAACTACCTCTAAAAATAGAACTTTTATACATGCAAGCCACTTTCCTGCAAAGACTAGCGTGCATGTAGAAAAAGAACTAAAAATCTCATACTGACCTTTAAGTATTTTGACACTCTTGATATCCTTCTGCCGTGAAACATTCTGACCTGTCATTGTGTACACATGTCTTAAACAACTATTATCATACACTGATAATTTCTGTATTATCTATATCTATTATTTATTATATTACATATCTATTGACTATATTTATGTATCTAGACTGCAAATACTATTCATTGCATCAATGTTCATATTACTAACTACATGTCAATATTGCTGCTACTTCCTTGTCTTGTCTTTGCACAATGTCTTGTCTTGTTTGTGTTTTCATTTTAAATTTTAATTTTAAATCTATTTCTAATTTATCATTTGCATTTCATGTTGTTACACTGTGGACCCTGAGCTTCGCAATTTAGTCTATCTGTATACTTGTATATGGTTGAGATGACACAGATAACACAACTAGAGGAGGAATACAAAATAATTATTAATAAATCAGGCGTCCTAGCTTACAGAGACTTCTATTGGTTTAATTTTTGTGACGGCCCCCTTGACTTTTGGGGTCTGGGATCTGAGCTTGACAGGCTCATTCAGGGATCCAGGCATGTATACAGGGAGAATTTCATTAACCCTATAAGTTTCACAATAAAAGAATGAAAATTTATTGAAGAGGTTAAGTTACTACAAAGAATTGTGCTACATAAGAATACGAGAATTTTGACAAAGAAGATGAGGGCATTAATTCCATCAAGAATTATTAGATAACCTGGATGTCCCCATATCTCAACCTGATACATTTGAAATGTTAAGGTTTCCACCTCAACTACATGCTTTGGTAGTGTCACACATGTGTGTTTAGGAGACAACTAAAAGGCTTAAGTACATGTGATTCCACGCCAGACCAGGGGGTGGCGAAGTGCACTAATTTTCCCTCTCGATCTTTTGCAGACCATTCTAGGGAAATCCCGCCCGGCTCTGGGGCAGCCAATGACGTCACGTCCGGTTCCGGTGTTGATGACATCACTTCCTTCACTTCCATCTTTTCTCAGGAGAGGCAGTTCTTTTTTGGACTCTGTTGAATAAACATGTCTCTATTTTTGAATCAGTTTTGCAGCCGGAAACTATTAAATGGGTGGCTGCCCCAACCCTTCGCAATGTCTCATGGTCGTTATTGTGACAGTAGTTTATTATACTTTAGATTCCCACCATTTCTTTACTTTCATCTTCAATGCCCTTCACTTTAATTTTCACTGGTGTCCTTGGGTATGCCATTCACTATTTAACTGAAAGAATTCTTCTTTGCTAACTTTATCAACGCCCACAATTAACCCTTTCTGTCCAAGACTGAGTAGGCTTTACATTGGAATCAGAACTGCACATGAAATTTTAGATGCAAACTAATTTATGCATTATAGAGTCTGAATAAAATGTACTTTTATATAGTTTAGTAATTGTCAAACATTTTATTTACTATTCTATTTTCTTCTGTACGTTGCTTTCAGTATGAAAAGAAAATCTGACTCTAAAAAAGTGATTATATAAATTATTAAAATTAGTAATCAGTAAGAGAAATGTAATAAAAATGAAAAAAATTTTTTAGAGTGCTGTCTCCAAAGTAAGCTGTAATGGGAAACAGTTATCTTAGGTTAATTTTTTCTTCCCGCTAAATTATCTGTTTGGAAACTGTCGTTAAACACTTACAGAGTACCAGACAGCATACATTGTGTTTCAATACATGCTGAAAATGTTAATCCTTGAACTGTTACACTCTGCACTGCATTACAATGATGCATTTCACAGTGAAAGGCGGCCAGATTCCTGGCACACATCATAATTCTTGGCATTTTCTCCTGCCCACTCACTCTGAATGAACAGGCCTGTGTTAGCAATGTGCTCAAGGGAAGGAATTAGACTTGCAGGATTAAAAAGCTATTAAAGTCGCACAAAGGACTCAAGTAAAACCCCACCGGTGGTCCCTTTTTAACTACTTGGAGGTGACACAGTGGCTGAGGTGTTCGCCACAGAATCATCACAACAATGCATCAGCTTAACTGAAATTGGCAAATTTTACAGTGAATAGATTTAGTTTTACCCTGAATTTACGAGGAAACAGAAGAGGAATTATAAACAGATACACTTTATATACTTTTGGAGAGATTGTGATCATTTTCCCAGCTTTGTGTAGGACGATTGTGAACAAACGTTAAATCTGCAGCCTAAAGGGACCATATTTCTTTGGTTAATAATAAATGTATCCATTTCAATTGCACTAATATAAGAGACTGGCAATTTTGTGCTAAATTGGTTTCATAAAATTCACAAGAAAATTTGGAAATTGACTGTGGATTGCAGGATAGTCTTGCTCCCGCAGTTTTAAGAATACTGGATAACCTGTACACCGTAATTTGGTACAGATATATAATTAGTCCCAGCTGGTTGTTCATGGGTCGCCACAGGCTTTCTTCATTTTAATGCTGTGGTGGACATTCAAAGTTGAATGTTAAGGCCATATTACATTACAACGCTTTTCCAGTGAGTTTTAGTCGTAGACTTAATTTAGGTAACATTAGTATGGCGCAGCATTCATGTAATGTCCTGTGACTTCTATTCATATAGTCTGAAATGCCTAATGATCAATCCAACCACTTTGTTACTCGTCCTGACAAAATCAAACAGGTTTCACTTTGTCTTAAGTTGCTGGAGCTGGTTTGTGTGCGTGCAAGGACTGACAACCAATGAGTGCCATGCATATCATGCAGCAATGAGAAATAAGGAACAAAAGTGTTTTGGACCTGACAAAGAGAAGACAGACTCGTCTGTCCGATGTATTCTGTTTTAAATACCATGGCAAAGTGAAAAAAAGAAAAAAGGTCCAAGACTACAAATGAGCTTACCATATCCGTAAACTCTTTGTCATGGGCACCAGCTCCACCAGGAAGCACCTTATTCACTATAAAAAAAGGGGACAAGCTCATTTTAGAAATGTGTAAAGGTGTTGGAAAGTCATCATGGAGTCATCTAATTTAACATTACCAGAATTTCTTAGTCATGTAAATTAACATACTCAGGAAACAAAATTGGTCATTTCAGCCATCAAGTTTGACATCCCCTCTGACTAGATGTTGTGTGATGTTACATCGACCTTAAAATTATACTGACCGCAAGGCTGATGGGATCAGTGAGTTTGTGCAGAGAGGTTTAGGGACAACTGCTGTAGAAATTGTCTCATGTGGTGACTTTTGGAAAAACTGCTGAATCAGAGATTTCATATCCTAGAGAAATATAACAGACAGCCCTTCAAGGATTAAGGGCAGCCTTTAAAATAAAAACAAGGGGCAAGCTAGGCCAACTAAGAGTAAAGCATGAAGAACGTGTATGGTCAAATATCATTGCACTGTAGGAATAACATTTTTTTTTTTTGTTCTTTTCTATGTCTTTTGTTTAGTTTTTTCGGTTAGACAGGATTGGGATGCCCGACTTGACAGCGATCCATTCAACATGAATAAGGGAACACATGCATCCCACAAGCATTGAGAAGATCTAATAAGACAGACAGAGACTTTCAGAAAAAGACTAAATACATGCCCCATGCAGGCATTTTAATAATCAATAAAATAACTCATGTGCCAGAGTTTACAGTAAAAACAAGAAAAATTACAAAGACCAAAGCATTCAGAACAGTGAAAAATTTGAAGAAAACCAAGCCCTGGAAAGAAATCAAGTAACAGCAGAGATGCTTAAGCATGGAGGTGACAGTCTGGACAAACTGTTACTGGCAGGAGACAATGGTTCCCAGTGAATGGCATACAGCATTGGTGAGCAACAATGGCCCTGGAGGGCCAGAGTGGCAGCAGGTTTTTGTTCAAACCCAGTTGCTTGATTAAAAACCAGTCCTTACCAATAACTCATCTTATTTAATTGTATGGCTTATTACTTCGGCCATGTAGGGTCATTCATAATTCACAGTTTTTTTTCCCTTCCAAGGATATCATCAAAATGATTTGAATCTTTAAACAGTTATGTAATTCACAGTAATCCACCTTTTTCTTTTCAGTTTCCTTCCAAATGTTTTTTCAACTAGAAGAACACTCACACACATGGACACAAGTGAAAACTGAGACAAGCTAGATGGGGAACTGTGTCTTCCTTTGTCAAGCAAATAAAAACTGTGAATGCAGCTTTTTAAGACTAAAAGAAGCAATTAACATTGGGAAATCTTAACAATCGAGACACCTAAAATGTTGCTTGAGCAAAAAGTGCTTGATTTCTCATTAAGAAATTGGGATGGAACAAAAACCTGCAGCTACTGCAGCCCTCCAGGACCGACATTACTCATTCCTGGAGTAAACGAATCACTGTCAAGCTGCCAAAAAAGGTGACATTAAAGACTCTAACAACTGGCAAGGTATCACCCTGCTCTATGTTCTCTGCTTTCTTTTAATTTTATTCTGTTTGTTTATTATTTAGTTATTATGTGTTGTGAAGGTGCAGGTCGGTCCCACACTACCTGGTCCCACCTGGAGCCTCCAATACTCACCACCGCCGATAAAGTTTCTGAGAGATGAGCCAAGTAAATGAGGACACCAAACAAAGCAAGTGCTCAGTGCTTTTATTAAAATAATCCATGAAAAACAAAGGGTTCAATAAGGGCAGCACAGAGTTCAATAAATAAATAATCCAATAAAAGTGAAAGTGGTTGCTAAAATTCAGATAAATAAATCCATTAAAAATGAGGTTAAAAACTGACAGAAAACTGCACTTTTCTAAAAGCCATGTGCATCTTTCTTAAAACTGACGTCTCCGCCGCTAATCCCGTACGGCCCTCGCAGAAGAGTAGTCACCCTGCTGACAGTCACAGCCAACCTTCCACAGATCCAGGTCCCTGCCATTCTATGACTAAAGCAAGGATTCCACTCCAGACCTAGGTTGGGGTTCCTAAAGGCCAGGGCGCTCACACTGGGGCTTCCAATCCGAACCTCATCGACCCCTGCTGCCTTCCCAGACTTACACAGTGAGATATCCCTTTCAACACACATCACTCTGGCTCCCTAAGTTACTCAGCCAGAGCGATCACTCCTTCAGCCCCTGGGCATCAGCCACTTGCTCCTTCCCAGCTGCCTGCCCTCTCCCACTCTTGAGCTTGCTTGCATCGGCTCCTTCCACCTCCGGCCTCCTTCTTTCTCTTCCTTTAACCTCCGTTCATATCTTTCGTTACCTGGATCACTCTCTCATTTTCTTTCTGATCTTGCGCTCTCCTTTTATATGCCGCAGAGTGGTCGCAGAAGCAATTGCCTGATTGCCGCCGTGGGCTGATAATGAGACAATTAGACTGGCCACACGTCCTGACAAGGCAACACACAGATGGCTGACTGCCTTGCACCAACCCGGAGATGAGCTGTCTTCTCAGCAGATCGCTCGCACCTGCTGACTTGCCAATGCGAGTAGTTATTATAATTATTATAACAGTCACATTTTCTGAGCTGCAGACCTGCTATACCACATATGTATCTCGCAATTCCCTCATGTTCCTTGTATTTTGTGGGTGGTCCTCACCATTAAAGGACTGTTCTGGTTAATTTTGAATGTGTTCTGGATTTTATTTGTTCCTTAAGAATTGTTTTCATCTTTGTATTTTTGCTCTGGTTCTCACCTTTTTGTTACTTTTTCTCTGTTTATTCTTGTAGATTTTGAAGTGGAACTAGTTGCCTTCTGGGCAAGTCCTTTTTTCATTATTTTTTCCTCTGGTAAACCTTTTGCTGTATTTTTCCTTTTCTTTAATAAACCCTCCTTTGCAAAGATTTCTTGTTACCTTGCTTTATGCATGCCAGGGGTTGACAGTGATTCGCTCCCGTGTGGGGTATTTATAGTGTGTTTTCAGGTATTACAAAATATATTTTTGAACTTTGAAAGTGAAGAATATTTTTGCCCAAAGTAGACTGAAGCCAGCCACTCAAGTTTAAACTAGGCTCCCTTTTGATGCTCCTTAATAAGCATGCTCTTTTTGGGCTAATCTGTTATTCTGTGTGTGACTCAGTCCTTCTATTTCAATACAATATCACAGTATTTCAAACATTGAACACACTTAATGAATTTTATGAAAATTGCAATACAATTTTATTTAAGAAGAATATAATTATAAAAACTGTGATGATAAAAATTATAGAGATGAAATCAAATGCTAGTAAAATGATACTGAATTTTATAGAAATAATATTAGAGATAACAGACTCATTAATTTATTATTTTACAGATTCTATGGTCAGATGGCAACACTCGAGGTAGAAAGATCTTGAGACACCCCATGAGGTGGGAATGTGGACACCAAACTACACACGGAGCGACGTTGTAGTTCGGGTGTGAATGGGACCAGCAGGAGAGGTTTAAGAGACAGAGACACAGAAAAAATATTGGGTGTCAACACAAAGGTGCAATTTATTTACAGTGTGTAGGGACAAAATCATGTCCTTCAGGCTCTGTAACACAGTCCATAAGCAATGATACACAAAAATCCATAAAGATAAAAAAGGTGATTATTTACAGTAATTATAGTGAAATCCAATGTCCCCATATCAAAAGAAAAATGTTTATACACTATGAAAGTCAATCCTCTTCTATTGATATGTTGTTCAGGACGTTGTTCCTTGAAGCACTAAAATAATTATCAGTCCCAAAAAATAATCCACAAAAATATTTACAAATAGAGAAATCAAGTGTATATATAAAAAGTGCACCAAAACCCCCAATTCATATAAATATCTCCACCAAACCTTTTCAATGTCTAGGAGATATCTATAATAAGCAAAAAGAAAAATATATACAAACATAGACACAAGCTGTCAAGAACTGTTGCACACTGAAATGCTCTGCAATTTTGCCACCTTGCTCTCTCTAGCCGGTCTAAAGGCAGAACAAACTAAAATGAAAGATAAACCCTTCAGACAGAAGTGCCTTTTATACTGGGGAGCGCTAATTTCAACCAATCCTGTTGCTCTCTTCCTCCAATTACGGTTGACTCTGGCACGTGTAGCATAATGCCAAAAGTATTTAACCAGAATTAACATAGGCAATCTCAAAGAAAAATATTACAATGACACTGCAACCCACCCACATGAAATGTTTAATTCTAAATATACGTTCCTATTACTTAAGTTTAAAATTATATGAAAATTCGTTGAGACTGTTAATACACTTGTGCATTAATTTCCTGAGCCATGGTCTTCTTTCTTCTACACTCCACTTGCTTCTCCCTTCTCTTTAAACAACTTCTAACATGATTTAATAAGTACAGTCACATCTGTTGAGAAAGCAGTTTTTATCAAATGCTTGGAAAGACAATGCCAATTTGCTTGGGAGTTTTGTGGCAAACATTTAAATGGCTAAAGCATAAAAGGACCCAAGCCCAATAATAAATGTGCTGGCAAAAAAAAAGTCTTAAAAAAGTCACAATTTGCAAAAAGATTAGCACTTACTAAAACTTTACAAAGGAGAATTGTGACTTTATTGAAAGAGGCTGGGTGACAGTTTAGACTGCAATCGTTTTATTAGCAATTTTCCAATACCCGAATTCAAAGAATATGAACCATATAAGGATGAAATAATTAGATTTAGTGACTTTAAAATTGAAAGAAATGTCAGAGATTTTTATGATAAAAGAGTAAGAAGTTGGAAATTACGTTTTTGAAATATCAAGAGTTTATTGCTGATGTGATCAAGCGAATAAATTATTTCTTGTCATGCATGACAGTGACTGTGGACTGAGTGTAAAAACTATCCCTAAGGCACCCGTTTTCTCCCTAACATGGCATTATAATGTTTTAACAGAAAGGTTTTTCACGTCAGGCTACCACACCTCCAAAACATTTATCAACAGGTGTTAATAATATTTACTTCCTCTGTTTTTAGGTTTCACAGATTTTGGCATGCATGTTTTACTGTGCTTTACTCTGGGTAAATTTTAAACAAACCATTTAAATGAAACATTAGTACCTTAAATACAGTATGTACTACTTGGATTTTTTCATTATATTTAATTAGCCAGTTGAATATCCAGCCCCTTCTTTGGAAGTCTCACTGCACTCTTTTGTAGATTAGAATCCATTATTATAGTTGAAGCATACATTGGTCTGTCACCACCAATGCCATTTATCCAATTGCAAAGCATCACTTCAAACTAAGGAATAGTTATTTTGTCCGGATAATAATGGGGTGAATTACCACAGCAGGACACTGAAAAGAGGAAATGGAAATGTGTTAATATGGTTTAATGATGGCCCAGGCAGAACCAAAGCTGACAGACAATTGCTGCATTTACACTATAAAATTGGACTTGGTCAAATGCTACAATGGATAGGACTATAAAGTAAAATCCAAATCAAGGAATTCTTTGCTGATAGACATTCTTTCCTTTATATTATTTATTTTATTTATTATTATTTTTTTAATATTATTATTATTTAATATTATTATTATTATTATTATTTTATTTATTTATATTATTTATTCCTTTATAATTCTAGATGGCATTGTGCAATAGATTTGCTCCTCTCCTATTCTGGCCAGATTAAAGCTCTACCAAATCACTTTCCAACATATCTTTCAAACTTCAAGGGCTTCTTTTTTTCCTCCTTATGGATACAAAAGTACATTCACATAACAAAGGCTTTCCTCTTAATTTTCTGATGTATAAAGACAGGATGACAAGTTTACAGTAAAACAGCTTTTTGGAGAATCAGCTGATGAGTGTTCACTTTTAAAGTGAACAGTTTTTAATATTTATTGACATAGTCCTGCCTAAGCAGAATACTCATATATCATGAAATAATGGTGTACTCTACAGTAAGTTTATGTTTTCTGTAAGATTGTTAAGAGTGAGCACCAAGTGCTAAATAATATTGTTACAAAACTGTTATTGTTACTTTCAGTGCATGATAGCCATTTGTGCTATGGGAAGAGGATAGGACTTTCATTCTGACACTGGATGGAGGGCAGCTTGAGTCAGGGGATCCTTATTTGCAAAATACACCATTTTACAAACACAGATGGAAATGCTCAAGTAGGAAATCAGCCATACCTGTTTCTTTCAAAGCACAGGTCGTCATAACAGTTACAAAGCACCAGTGAAGTGTTTCTTCACCTCGGCAATACGAACTACTACTACTAATAATTAGTCACTATGGAGTGGTCTGACGTGGCTTGACTGAGACACGTTTCTGTTGACATATTACCAAGGATTGGTTTCAAGGATTTCAAGGATTGGTTGGAATGAAAACGTGTAGGCACTGCAGGCATCCAGAATCAACGTTGCCCACCAACGGATCAAAGCAATGCATAGAAGCTATCAAAAAGGCAAACAAAATTCTAGGTTATATCTTAAAAACTGTTGAATATAAAATGTGGAGTGTTAGGCTCAGACTCTGTAATAATACACTGGTGAGACTGCATCTGGAGTACTGTGTGCAAGTCTGGTCAACACACTATGAGAAAGAAATAGCAGCACTTGAAGATGTACAGAGGGCAGCAATCAGGTGGACTCAAGGATCTAAGGACATGTCCTAAGCTGAAAGACATGGAGAATTAAACCTGTTTAGTTTTGAGCAGAGGAGACTGCCATGGGGCTGAATCCAGGCCTTTAAAATTCTCAACAGCATTAATAACGCAGATTCAGTGGAATACTTTTGACTAAATGACAAATCACACACTCGAGTACACCAGTGATAATTAAGGGGGAGTGCATTTAGGACTGAAACCAAGAAGCATGTCTTTACACAAAGAAGGATCTGGAGCAAACTGTTGAGACATGTAGTTGAAGCAGAAGAACTGGCAACTTTTAAGAAGTATCTGAATGTGTCATTGGTTCAGCTTATCTATTAGCTAAACAAATAAGTTTGATGAACTGAATGGTCTCATCTTGTTCGTCATATTTCTTATGTTCATATGTTCTAACCAGAACGTCAATTTCCCTGTGCAGTTTCACAGACTCAGATGAGGTAAGCCAGTAGTAAATATGAATATAAATGTATTGATGAGCGGCAGGTCTACAACTCAACTGCTCATTTGTGTTTCAGCATATTCCAATACGGTAAGCCATCTGAACCATCAGGTTTGTTCTGAGTGACTGAAAGTAAGGTTATGCTGTAAACATAATTGCTGTGGTTAAGTTGCTTAGGTGCATGCAGTTATTAATTTTATATGAACAGCCACACCTTACCAACAGGGCTGGCTTTTAAGAAGAATGCAGTGTTTTCATAGCCGTGGGACTCTTTAGCTAAAAGCACAACAAGTTGTAATAGTTTTGTGTATCATGAAAACTGTAAATCAACATTATTGAACTGCTGTGTGTGCTCTGTTGCATAAAAAAATTATGTTTTCTGTGGAGAATGTATGGCGATGCATATGACAACTGGTCATTGGTGGCCCACATGTGAAAATGGAAAATAAAGTCAACCATAGGATAAATGCCTTTGCTGCTAAAAGTAGGAATCATGGAATGGAATTTCCATGTAGATGTTTCAATCTGTCTTTACATCTTAGACATTTGTAGTTGTGAACCATTTTAGCTGAAAGGCAGTATCATGCTAAACAGCTACAAACATATTCTAATTCATCATGTCTGATTTGGACCATGACTTCTGTCATACTAGCTGTTGTTTAAATGAAAACTCTACCCATGCCAATCGCTGTGAGCAGACAATTGAATGTACACATATCTTTCCTTCAGGAAAGTCAATGCTAAGAGTCAGTGGTAAAGTGAATTAGTTTCAACTTTTTTGTTGTCATAAACATGCCCTACAAATGCAAAAGTCATGCTTTCTGGCTATTTCAGTATAGATTTACAATATTTGGTAACTTTTAAGGCTTCTGTTTCTCATTTTTCTATTCAGAATGGTGTGGTGTGTTTCTGAACAGCTAGTGGACATGTAGAAGGTAGCTTAGAGAGGCACCATATTATTAATTTATAAGCAATGCAACTCTTTAAAAAAAATAAAATTCCATTGGCAAATGTATGTTTGCCATTATTAACAAAAAAAAATAAGTCTGACTTAAATTCCAGACTTCCTGTTTTAAATATTTGAATAAGGAGTCTGCAAACACTATAACTTTGATTTAGTTGTCACAAACAGGCTTCAGTTTTGTTTACTAGCATTCAAATTTCCTGGTCTGTCATTAACTTAAAACTGGTAAACCAGTGTTCATAATTTATTATAATTTCTTTTAGATTTTCCGATTGCTTCCTCCCACATCCAAAGACATACAGGTTGGATGGATTGTCGCAGCTAAATCAGCCCTAGTGTGTGCTTGTGTGTGCTCAACTTGCAATGGACTGTCACCCAGTTTAGGGATTATTCCTACCTTGTACCCTACGCTTGCTGGTATAGACTCCAGCTTCTCCGTGATCCTATTCAGGATAAAGCAGTTTTAGCAGATGGGATGGATAGATTTTGTGACCATTTCATTTTAGCTTGCCATAGCACTATGTTTTTTCCTCCAGTAGCTTGTAGTGGTCTGGTGCCGCTATTTCTTTGGTGGAGATTCCAGGGACTGTCCCAGCCTTGGCCCAACCTGCATACAACCACAAGCAGAGACAGAAAACAACAGGTGATAAAACAATTAAAGAATGTATTAAACACTTACAAATGAAATATAACTATACTCTAAATACTCCCACCCCAGTCCCTTTACGGTGGTATACAATAAACACGAAGACAAACCACATCAATATATAAAGTTCACGGAAAACAGCAACGGATGAAATGCAAAGATGGAGGTAGATAGTCCAGATTTCAGCACATTGAATGGGAATGTAAATATAGTCCTACTGGTATTTCCTGATGAAATGAAGACGGATGAATGGGATCCTTTCTTCACAGGATGACAACAAATCCCCGGACAGTCCTCATGTGCTGGAAGACAACTGACAGACCATAGCCCAGAACAAGAGACAATCCAGGACAAAACAAGAATCCACAGGTATCAAAACAGAAGGCAGACAGACAGGCAACTCCAGACACAAAACACTTCCTCTTTTTGGTATCACTGGCCCGCTTTTAAATGTCATGCTGGCCTTCTTGTACCCAACGGCCTCTGCTCCCTCAGAAGATGAGCAATAACAGCCACTGCAGGGACTGCGACAAGGAAAGATCCTTGATGAATGAATTCTAGCCAGTGCTGGCTTACTGCCACTCACTCTTCTGGAAGATCAACAGTTTATATTTAGCTATCAAAATTCAGGGCATACATGCCATGTCCATCTGCAGTGCTGCTGTAGGTGACGTGTACTATTAGTGCGGGCTTGACTGTATTTATGTAAATTTAACATCTGGCGGAGAGCCACTTAAAAATGCTTCACAGAAAGTATCTTAACTCAAGTAAAACCTGGAATCCAAGTGTTTAACACTAGAATCCCTGAAGCCTATGAAAAAACTCATAATCCCAGCCCACCATTAATCCTTTTGCACCTACAGCTAAATTCACTTCAGTACACATGTACTTTGTGAGCATGCCTGTGTCGATCAAACAGAGGAAGCTTTGCAGTTTACTTGTGAACTTAAGCTGTAGGAAGATAAGTAAATAAATATAGATAAATAACATACAATATGGCTTTTATATAAGTAACATATACATGTTTTTCATATAAAGACCATTACAAAACATAGTCATTAACAGAACTTTGCACGATACCTTGGCAAGCTCTGTAAGCCGTGCTGTTTCTTTGAAGGACAGGTGTGCAGCAGACTGACTGGCAGCATGATGGCGGACCTCTTCCTGCATCCAAACGGTGCCATCTTTCGCCTTTATGCCTGGTGCAGCTGCGTTGTTCTTATGTATAAGTGGGCTTCCCGGTTCCTCCCTGTGTGGATAGCGCTTTGAGTACTGAGAAAAGCGCTATATAAATGTAATGAATTATTATTATTATTATGTTTTTTGTGGGGAGGGCTTCTGTTCTCTTTCTCTGATGTAGAACCCTCATTCTTATCTGAGTTCACCTCTGCTATAGCACGTCTTTATTTGAAAACAGCAGTGTCAGATCGGGGGGAGTGTGAACGTGACAGAAATGAATGAAAAATAAAAATGCTAATCTTTACAAGTACCATACATTCACACCGGCTGTTACAGACTCAAATCAAATGTATGTTGTTATTGTATATTAGTAACAATAAGAGCAGCTCACTACTCAAAATGGTAATTCTGGGAAGTGGCCAGGATCGAACCCGCAACCTGTTGATTATAAGTCAGCAGTTCTAACCGTTATACTATCAATGCAGTCATGTCAGCAAAGTACACTAACCCGTTTTCTTCAGTTATATTCTTGAATAAAACCACACTTGTTTTGTTATACTTGTACCTTTTATGAAAGTGTTTATTTGATATTTGGACTTCAGTCTTCACACATTATACACTTAATGTGAAAATTTTATCATTAGTACTAAAACATGAAAAAGTTTGTCTTTTAGGCACAGTATGTATTCAGCATTTCTTGCATTTCCTGTCATCCTACACTTACATAGATCTTTGTAGACACGGGACACACATGAAATGCATGTGTTCCAAATAATGATATATTATTTACCCAATACATCTCCAGGTACCACACTCTGAGATAAACAAGGCCTGAGCTGGGGGAACTTTTTCTCCTTTCTGCGGTGGTGGGGTTGGATGAGATAGCAGGTTGCTTGCTGCTTATGCCAATCGACACACTTACCAAACAAAAGACACTGATGGAGAGGTTCAAACAGATTTAAGGTAGGCCAGGATTACAAGTTTTTTTTGTAGGCTTCAGGGATTATAGTGTTAAACAAACTGGTGAAAATGATAGAGTAGTATAACTGAAACAAAATAAATTTGTCACAGACACTTAATGTGTGTCTCCTTAGAATATTTTTTCCCAAAAATGTGTAAATATTTGTTTCAGTAATAAAATTCCCAGGTCCCCATAATTATCTGCACAAGTTCAAATTTAATACAGAGTTTGAAAATCAAAATAACAGGCTTTGAATATTATTAAGCTGATAGTGTCCTGCAATAGTTCAAGGGGTCTTGGCTTAAATTTCTTGGGGTCTATTAATAAATGCTTTATAGTTTTAACGCTTCCAGAATTCATTGCACAGTTTTACAATTTTGTTTAAATATAGTACTGTGCAGTGTGAAATATAACCGCTGAAGTCTAGTTTGTAATGTTAAAGCAAAACAGGGTTGATCATATCAGTTGTTGCCAGGCTGAATTACATTGGTCTTATTGTAAAGTAGAGGCTGACATAAGTGAGAATGTAGATAACAAGTTAAATCTCATGACCTTGACCTTCACTGTTAATCGAACATCGCTTAACATAAAGACAGGCACAGAGCATTACATTATCAGTACAACAGTGAAGAAACATCAGAAATCATGAGTTTTTATCTGAAACCATATAAATTTTAAGTAGTACTCCTACTGTTTCCATTATGAGGCATAGAATGTGAAGGGCTTTTAATAATATTGGAATTTACATAAAGGTTACATTTCTTGTTCTTATAGAGAACAGAGGAAAGGCAAATATTTGCCATTGCATTAGCTGTCTGGAGTATGATTCATTCACCCTGTGGCTTTCTTTCATTTTTTTGCAAGAATTTTACTAAACAAATCAAATTTCTTGCTTAGAATTTAAATTATTATAAGGTAGATGATCTGGATGATATTACATATTATAGCATAATATTTACATTTAATAGAAAGCTAAAACAAATCAACATGTCACTTTTAAAAACGTAAACGTGTCATAAAAGAAAAACCCTTTTTTATGCATAATAATAATCACTATTTCCTTTTTGGTGCAAAATGTGAATCTCTTAACATCACTGCCTCTAATTTCCTTCAGTCATACACACATAATTTTAATGCTGGCAGATCTCCATGGTAGCAAATTATTATCTGCTGATGTTAGCAGCAGATCAATAATATTGAAATTTCACTATGGGAATAAGGATAGTTGTCCAAATCTTCTTTGATGTTTCATGCTTTCGATCAAATAATACCTTTCAACACATGAATTATTGTTACATATATCTAAAGCAAAACTGACTAAATTTTGAACTTATTTTCATTCAATCCTTTTGTAATAATGTATCTGCAGCAAGACTACTGTAAGTGGGCTTTATAGAACATTAGACTAAGAAATCGGCATGGCTAAAAGCCTATATAACAAACACTGGAGAGATCTGGGTATTCTGTAGTGCTTTTAACTTGGAATGCTGGTCTACAGTGAAATAATCCTCACCATGGGCATTTTGTAAGAGAGATTATTTGGGGTTGCTTGTCTGTAACCTGCATTGACCCACTGTGTGCTCAGCCTGTGTTGCGCTGTTTGCAGCAGAGCCCACAGGCAGTGAATGTAAATTGCAGTGATACTGAATTATTAAAGCATGTGTCACAACACTAGCTTTGGAAATAAATAAATGACACTGAGGGTGTTTGCATATACACACATTTTTATAGATTAAATCAATCATACATTTTGGCAAGAAACATCTAATTATGTTTTACATTTTTTTATTACAATAGCCTTTATTTTTATAAGGAGGTATAATAGCCTTGAAATATAGCAAGTAACCTAGGAAAAAATAAGGAGCTCAAGAAAGTCCCATTTTTAAATCCATGATGGTACTTCAAGTTAAAGTAGTGAGTATCAGGGGGAAAAAAAAAGGTTTTATAATAAAAAGTACATAGTTGTTCACTTATGGAAAGGATGAGACATTTTGCACTTATTCTTGAACATTTAAATGTTGATTTTCCTGTTTGGCTCTTCACAGTGAAGGAATACCTGATGCGTGGAAGAATCAGAACTCATACAGGGTGAGACAGAATGCTGCCGGGAAGAAACACAGGTGCTTTGACCAGATTGTAGGCAAGGATTAATTGTGGCAAGCTTGAATGATAGAAAAGGCTATGATCTTATTACTGTACGCACCTCATGAAGCACATGTCAACCTGTTCTGTTACCGAACACAATCAGTGAACAGCCTGGGAGGCCTTGCTAAAGGACAGCAGATCCCTACATATTTCTTCAAAGCAAGCCAAGCTAGTCTTTGGTAAAGTCTTATTTGCTAATGAGTTTTTTTCCAGTTACCACCATACTTTAAAATACAGTAATTGGCATGTCAGTTTTTTTTTTTTTAGTTTAATCCTTCAAGATTTCTTGTAGTCATAATAGATCCAAACTTTGATAAATTGGTGTGAATTTGTATCTGAGGCAGCATACTGGTCATAAGTGTCAAGATCTGGTCATATTTAAGGTTTTTACTGGTTATTTATCTGAAAAAATTTTTATTTTACTTCTTCCATTTTCTGGTTTGAGTATTGTGTGTGGAAAACATCACCAGGCCACACTACAAGTCACAGATGTTGTTAGGACATAAACATTGGACATGCATATAGGAACTGATGAGACCACCTTACTTAAGTGTGAGCTCCTTATGTAAATTGTTTAAACTTTGTTTTCCATAGGAGTTTATGTTTTATCTATTTAATTTTTTGCATTTTACCTCTGGTTTAAGCCAAATCTTTGAGGTTTTCCTCATGTTTATGTTTACATCTCAACCACTAAAGGCAAAGATTTAAATCATCCTGAAAAGGAAAACTTTAGACAGTTACTGTACAATTATTGTTTTCCAATGTACAATTCTTTATTCATTTTTGCCTGTTTAATGTTGTCATTCATAAGTCCACAGGAGATGCAAGATATACAAGTGTATATGCTATATGTACGTGAATCTTTATATAGAAGATGTCCAGGACTTTAAATCACCTGTAGCTCGCAAACTGTTTGACCTATTGACCAGAAATTTGGTACGCATATACTACATGACATCTACTATCTGCTTTCGGGGAGATGATTCACCTCCAAGGTTATTCCTCTTTATATTTTTATTTTACTTTATTGTAGAATCAACTCTTGGCAGCGGCCAGCAAGGTGGCCATGTGGCGCATGCATACAGGCGCCGTTTTCATCCCTACCACCTTCACCGTCACTTCCTCTACCTCTTCATATCTTAAATCATTCTTGTGGCAGATTGAAGACTTAAGTGCCAGCTTAAGTGATAAATTAAAGAAAACATACTAAGTAATTGCAACACAAACACTGATTTAATCAGTTTTAACGCGAAAAGATGCCAATGAAAGAAGAGAAGAAGCGGGCTGCTAGGGTGGGGAAAAGAAGAGCTGTTCAGGAAGCAGCAAGCACATCAACCTCTGAGCAAGCAAATGTTAAACGTACAGAGAAAGAGTCTGAAAACTATCAATGCTCAAGTCAAGTGTATTCACTGCACGTTATAGTGTTTTGCACCGTTACTGGTACATTATAATCAAAAAATGGTGTGGCTTTAGGGCAAACATAATGAAGGAGGTTTTGTTAAAATGGGATGACATCTTTCCACAAATGTCAAATTGAGTTATACTGATCAATACATTTTACGCAGTACTTTATTTGTCCTTTACAAGCAGGGTAATCATGCTCAAGTCAACAAACATCCATAATTTTGGTAGTGTAGTGGTTATTGCATAACAATCAACCAACAT
This sequence comes from Erpetoichthys calabaricus, assembly GCF_900747795.2. Classification (NCBI taxonomy): domain Eukaryota; kingdom Metazoa; phylum Chordata; class Cladistia; order Polypteriformes; family Polypteridae; genus Erpetoichthys; species Erpetoichthys calabaricus. The sequence continues at coordinate 72,977,233 of NC_041407.2, forward strand.
TTTCAATGTGTTTCAAATGCATTTGTTAAACTATTTTGCTTTCTGAAGTTGAGAAAACAAGATGGTGGCTCCCTCTTTCTAAAACACAAGGCCCTTTGCATCCTCACATATTCAAATGCTATTTTTTATGCTTTATTTTTAATTCATCTTAAAGGAAATTAAAGAAATTGCCATTCTTCAAGATGAAAATAAGCAAACACCTCTTCACACAAAGAGTAATCAGAATGTCAATGAAGTTTCAATAAATGTAATTAACATGGGGAACCTGGATTATGTTAAACAAAGTCTGGACCATCTTAGCTATTAGACATCCAATGAGCTCTTGTTTGTAATGTTTCTTTTGTTTAAGCTCCAATATACTTAAATATTTCTGTGTTTCTCTGAAAAGGGCCAAGTCTTGCGTTAATGAAGTAGTAACACCATCTATTCAGCACAAATACTGCCTTCTTTAGTGGAAAACTAGCGCAGGCCATCTGGATAGAAACTGGAGTGACTTTGTGGGTACAAGCATGAAGTTGTGAGCTTTGATTCTTTGTATGAAGACTCTGTCTCTATTCATTCTTGTGCACATGTCATTGGCCAGATAAACTAGAAACCTCTGAAGGTTTTGGACTAAATGCTACAGCTGTCCGTGTCACTACCAATGGTACTATTGAACGGTCTGATCACAGATGAAACACAGGACCAAGTACATTTTTGTAAAACTTAACATAGCTCATATTTATTGGATATAGAGTAAATCAAGCAGTTACTCTAACACTTGGAAACATATGGCATTGGTCAAGTAGCCACTGACAATGTTTAATTATCAAATTAGAACTTCTCAAGTTATACAAATCATTTCTGACATTTATAGAAGGGAAAATGTAATTAATACCACATATGATTATGCAATTAGAAGCAGACATGGTTAAAGTAGGAAAATAGGTCCACTTTAAATCTTAGTAAGTGAGGCTTCTTTAGAAACTGATCTTCTTTCTATCAATTTAATTGAATAAACAAATCAACTTTTACTTTTTAACAATCTCTCCCAGAACTGGCCCAGCTCCAAACAGGACTCCTTCCATGTTAGGGATAACCCCTGTAGCTCTTTAATGGTAGATAAAATGTTTAACCAGGTTTGCCAAAAGGGTAGTGTGGGACCTTCCACTTTGGCTTATGTTAACTGCTCCTGCCAAACTGCTACAGGCAGCCTGTTTTAGAATGAAAAAGGCAACAAAGATTCAAGCACTAAATATAAAGCCGATTCCGGACTGGGGCACCACTTTTGACATCAAACCAGCGTTCTTTAAAATAATCAAAATTACTTTTCCAGATGGTGGCAGGGCTTGCTCAGAATAGCAATTTGTATTCTTATTATTGTTGTCTTTAATTCAGGAAGACTGAATTACAGTATATTTAATTAAATCTCTTTTCAAACTGAGAGTATAAAGCTGTTGCCTTTATGGAGATGTTAAAAACTTATTTAAAAACTGTGATTAGTTAGTTGTTCTAAAAAAAAAACAAATAACTGAGGAACTGTTAGGGAACACAAGCTTAAAACTGCCTGCCAGGTAAAATAGGACTTTCTGACTTCATTTGTGCCAGCACATTTAAATTACAGATGAGATTATATTATATATTATTTTAACTTTTATTTTTGTTCTCTGATAACAATTTACATATAAGTAGTCTTATTTATATAAACCAAATATTTATTCAAAAATAATCTATTTAACGGTTCTGAGATCTTTGAATAATATTAAGACACATAAGTATCTTATTTGAAAATATATTTTTATCTATGCTGACTCCTTTGGTACTGTGTCTATCCGGAAAATCCTTGGGTACCGTTGGTTTGACTTTGTGTCGAATGAGCGATTGCTCATGGAGTCCCGAATGAGACACATTACCAGCATTGTGAGGGATCATCAGTTATGGCACTACGACCATGTGGCGTGTTTTCCCGAGGGTGATCCAGCTCATAGGATCCTTATTGTTGAGGACCCGAGTGACTGGACCTGGCCAAGGGGTCGCCCACGTAACACCTGGCTGCGGCAGATAGAGAGTCATTTCCGGAGGGTGGGACTGGACCACGTGTCTGCTTGGGGGGCTGCCAAACGGGAACCTGAATTGTTTTGTCGTGTAGTGGGTGCGGGAACACACTGTACCAGTGCATGCTCCCCAACTTGACTTGACTTGTGCTGATTGGTGTAAATTAAAATATATTTAACTATGGTACTTAAATTAACCTAACTGATAAAAGAAGCAATTTTCTTAGAATACATCGGTCTGCCATGCTGCAATGAACAAGAGCACATGGAAGCTAAATGTAATAAAAGATGTCCATATTTGGATTTATTTGTAGCTGTAACTCATTGCTTTTCTTTATTTGCAGAGCACTGTTCTATAACACACCTATCTATTTATGCACAGTTGCTTACTGTACGTACAGTAGCCTACTGTACATCTAGTAGGCCTCCAAAGTCCCTGTAAAAGTTAGCATCCTATTTCCACCCTATATAAAGTATGTTGCTATTTTTAATTTTTTTGAAAACATTCAAGGGAAAAACAATATAAAACAATAAAAGGTGGTTTGCCGACTTTAGTAGAATACTCATCAGAATACCATGTTTCAAATGTAGCTTATTAAGAAAGTTAGATAGTTGTATGTACAGTAAACTATGCTTTTTTCTGAAGAATAAATAAACTTCTCTAAATACTGCCTTGTTGAACTTTGTTATGTTTCTCTCGGCTACTACAAGTATTCTGAAAAATCATTCTAAGGAGTTTTCTGGTTTGCTGATGATAATTTTTTCCACACACCACTATATTTCCTTGTTTCCTTCTTAGTGAAAAGAGTATGTCATTGAGTGTAACTTGAATTTTTTCTTCAGTTTTACCATTGCAAAATGTAGGTTATCTTGTACATGTATTGACTATTCTCGAAGCCAGCTTCAGGTCATGTGTCAACTAGAAATTAATGTAGGTTTTTGATTGTCAATTTTAGTTGTCTTTTTACCCTTCTCAAATGATTTCTCAATCAAAATTTCATCCTTTTATCAGTGGTTTACATGACTTAGCCAAGCAATACACTATGAAACTGTTCTGTAACAATATGTAAGACAACCATTTGTTAGATGAAATGTGTTGATGACGAACTGAAGACCTTGGACAGACTGATGCAGCAGCACCTTGCAAGACAATCAGGTCTCAGGGAACTGAAAACTCACTTGCTAGCTAAACATAAAGCGTCATGTGGAGCCACAGTTGACTCTGCAATTTTAGCAATGCACCAAGACACTCAGACCCAAATCAGCTTTACCCTTGCTGTTATCCCCAGTGATGGAATCTGGGATGTTTCAGAAATGCACTCTACTATACTTAGGCAGACTTGATCACTAGCAACTGCTTTAAGGTTCCCTGATCCCCCACTGTGCCTATATATTTTGCTCAGAAACTCAAATATACACAAATTGTACTTTTCACCTTTGGACCACAAAACCTTTGTGTCCTGCCTCTTTGTTCCACATCTTCTTGAGATTAAAACAGAGTCCTGTTAGTCTTAAAGAACAGGGGGGTATTTTCCGTACGTCGTTTAAATCATCCGAGATCATATGCCTCATCTTGGATGAGTTAATGCTAGTGAAACTCACCCGGGATAAGATAGATAGATAGATAGATAGATAGATAGATAGATAGATAGATAGATAGATAGATAGATAGATAGATAGATACTTTATTAATCCCAAGGGAAAATTCACAAGTCGTACACAGAGCTGCTGAAAAGGCTGCCACTCTCGGCGGCGCCTGAGTCACTCAGGATAAGTCGGTTTTTCAAACGCAGCCGTGTAGTAGATTAGTCGAGCTGGATCTAATCATCTGAGATGAATGCGCGCCCCTGCGCTGATTGAAAAGCCCATATATATTGAGTCTAGAAAACATGATCAGCAAGTCTTTGATAGGCTGTAACAAAATGACGAAAGAACGGGTGCATTTTTTTCACACAAGTGAGGCAGGACCTTTTATTTGAAAGACATGAAGAATTTCAAGATTTAATATGCACAAGGGGTAACACTGCAAAAGCAGCAAAAACCAGAAAAGACGGCTGGCAAAAAGTGGCTGACAAATTAAACGCTAAGTAGTGTGCATTGTACTTACTGAATGCAGAGTTTCATTTCATATGTGTCAGATTAATTATTATTTAATATGTCATAATTCTAGATCAAACGTGAGCACAAGGAGAACATGGGAACAGGTTAAAGTGAAGTACAAGAATATACTTCAAACTGGTAAATATTGGTATATAACTATTTAAAGAATTGTTGACATAAATAATCATAATATAAAAAACATTAATTTTAAAGCTAATAAGAAGGCAGACAAGCAAAAAAACAGGTGGAGGTCCACATGGTCCAGACCGAACCCCTGCAGAAAACATTGGCTCTCCAGCAAAATGCCCATCGCCCTGTTTCTGAGGGCATTCCGGGGGAAGCTCCTCCTCAGAACCAGTGGCAGGATGCAGTGGTCACTTCATTTCAGGTAAAGGATGGCCATTGCATATATTTGTCCTCAATGTGTGCCATAGGTAGGTTCCATATAGCCCTCCTTTTTTTGTTGGGTCAATTGCAGGGAATATCATATCCCTAGAACTTGTGTCTGACTAACGAGATATTGACGAAGGTCAAATATTTGATGAAGACACTGTGTCTGATTATTTATCAAGAGGAGAGGTACATTTTCCAAATAATATTTGATCAAACTCCACTCTGATCAGTCCCATGTGCCCCAATCACATTTGGAAATTCTGGGTAATGATAATGCTAGGCTGATTGTGAGATTCTTCATGGTACTGTGGGTGTTTTTGCCTGTGTATTACCTACCTGCAATGGCATGATACGCCTCTTTTATTGTCTGCACATGCAGGTGTCCAGGAAACACTATGAAAACCCGAAGGAAATATTTCAGAGCCAAACAGACTTTACGAATTGCCTGGCAAACTGCACTTTTAGATAGATTTTCCTCATCGCCTACAGTATATAAAGAAAGTACCGCTTGCAAAAAACCTCAAAGCAATGCATAACGTCTGTGTGGTTGTGAGACCCCACTTCGCCTAGTTTGACTTTGAATATAAGGTGGTAATAAATGTTTGAGGTACAATATTCCCCCTCGGCTAAAGCGGTATCTTTCGAAAAGAATTTCCTCCGGGAGCAATAAAGGATCTTGCCGATTGCGCAAAACCCTCTCTATATGAAATTCTCTTCTTATAATTTGCGCACCGATATCAATTGGTCGCTCATTCATGAAGCCATGACTGAATGAATTCCATGCACGGACACTGATTAAGTGTTTGAGCTAATCCTTGTTTACATAGAATAAACCTGCTCCGAGCAGGTTTGAGGATTTGGATGTGCTGCTATGACAACACATCCAGCAAGAGTTTCGAAAAACCGATAGATCCAGGATCAGGCCAAATCGTCAACAATTATATCCAGCTAAACGAGTAATCCACGTACGAAAAATACCCCCCACGGGCTGTGGGACAGTAGTGCTGTACACTGGGGTAAATATCATTTGCTGTCACCACTGACAATGGACTTCTAGTCACTAGTTTAAGCCATAAAGGAGGAGTACCCCTGTTGCAAGAATCATCATTTCTGGACCAATGCCATTGTAGAGAACATCAGACAAAGCCAAACAGTTGACTCCTAGCCCTGAACACCTGGGTAAGAACTACTGCATCTGTGAGAGGCAAGACATAAGACCAGGCTATTTTAAAAGACACGATGACCTACCACAAATGACACACGGCTTTATTAGTTACAGCACCAGATGACACTGAAGTTCTGATCCAATGTCTTACTAAAATTACAGAAAGGATGAGCAGTAAACAAGGGGAAAGCAGAAATATTAGTTGTTGACAGAAAATAAAAAAATGAGTGTTTATAAATAATGTTGATTTGTATTTATTACACTAAATGGTTTTTGGGGTGTTTTTTTTTGGGGGGGGGGGCTCCAATTTGTTATTATAAAAAACTTTTACATTAAAAAAAAAAAAATCTTGTATTAAATGATAATTCAATATTTTACTGACACTGCAATCTATCAGCAAAGCTCCAGACCTACGTTCCATTCTGGACAGGAGTGATGCAGACACTAATTTTACCCTGAGAGTTCAATGAAGATTTTAATTCTCCTTCGGTACTTCTTTTAAAAATGTTATGTTTAAGAAATCTGAACTACAGTTAGTCACGGACCCTCCACCACTAAGACACATCATTTGATGACATTTTGCATCACTTGAATTGGGCTGTGCAGTCTATAAAAGAGATTGAGCCACCACAAATGTATTTGGGGTATGATTATAGCTACATTATGTTGTAAAGTGTGTGTTAAAAAGCATGTATTTAATGCAGCCTACAAATTCATGTAACTACATATAATATATGAATATGATTTACTATTGCAAAAATATTTAATGAACAAAAATGTTATAATTAACTCCTTGATGAAGTAACAAAACAAAAGAAAAAAAGTTAAATGCACCAAAATTCAAATCCGGTAACTAATGAAAAACCTTGCATGCACCAGAATGACATGGATATATTTTCTAAATTGTTTAATTTGGGTTTTTTGTAATTTATTGTTTGCACTGGCTCTAATATATTATATACTGTATATTTTGTAAGAAAACAAAGGGAACAAGATAAAGGTTTGGGGGGATCCACCCCATATATTGTCAGGATTGCTGTAAGGCAAAATATCATTGATTAGAAAAGAGAGTAATCTTTTCAGACTAAAACATATAACAGACTGAAGAACAGGAGGATTTTCGGGTTTATACAGTATGGTAGAGATAGAGGAAGAGGCGGGTCGTCAATGGGAAGTGATATCATCCCAATGGCAGTCTGATGCTGAAACAGGAAGTGGAGTTCTTAATTGTTCCTGCAAAGAATGAGAGAAGGTATTAGTGCATATAATCAGTCCCATGTGGTGCTTCAACAATAACTGGACCCTGCTGCTGTCTCCGATGTGTACGTGTGACACTGCTCCCCCCTCAGCCCAGACAAATTGGGTCAGGCGTTCTGGGCCGCAAGGTCATGTACCCAAGAGAGGGCAACTGCATTTGCCTGGAGGGATCCTGTCCAATAAGTAATGGAAAACCGGTATGGTTGAAGGTCTGAAAACCACCTTGTGACACAGGGGTTTGATTCCTTATGCAACACCATCCATTGGAGGGCTGCATAGTTGGTGACCACAGTAAACTCCTATCCCAGGAGGTAGTACCTCAATTGGGTTACTGCCCACTTAATCATGAGAGCCTCCCTCTCGATGGCTGCATATCTGGTCTCTCTATCCGGCTCAGGAACATTATGGGGTGTTCAGCGCCATTGACACTTTGGCTCAACACGACTCCCAGTCTGGTATCCGAAGCATCCGTCTGGAGAATGAATGGCAAAGAGAAATGTGGTGTTCTCAGAACTGGTGCTGATGTTAGGGTCGGCTTTAGGTCACAAAATGCAGTCTCTGTTCTTTTAGACCATACCACAGTGTTAGGTGCCCTCTTCTTTGTTAAATCAGTCAAAGGTACTGCCTCTCAGAAAAACGAGGAACAAACCAGCTGTAGTAACCCGCTAACCCTAGGAAGGCTTGCACTTGTTTCTTGACTTTTGCACGGGGCCAGTTTAGAATTGAACTGACTTTAGAGCGCTGTGGCTGGATGGTACCCTGACACACTAGGTAGCCTAAATATTTAGCCTCCATTAGACCGAAGAAACATTTCTTTGGGTTAATGCGGTGACCGGCTTTACTTAGTGTCTGAAGCACCGCCCAGACGTGCAGTAGGTGTTCCTCCCATGTGTTGGCAAAGATGACGATGTCATCCAGGTAGGCAGCACTATAGGAGTTTTGGAGCTGGAGCACTCTGTCCACCAGACGTTGAAAGGTTGCAGGTGCCCCGTGTAACCCAAATGGGAGGACACGATACTGCCAGTGCCCACTAGGGGTACTAAAGGCGGTCTTTGGTTTAGCGGTGTCTGTCAAAGGAATTTGCCAATACCCCTTGGTCATGTCAAGGGTGGTCAGGAATAGTGCCTTACCGAGCTGCTTGAGCAGATCATCTACGCGCAGCATTGGATAGGCGTCAAACTGAGATACCTGATTAAGCCAACGGAAGTTGTTATAAAAGCTCTAACTACCGTCGGACTTAGGAACTAGGACGATAGGGCTGGACTGGGGCTATGGCTTTCCTCAATGATACCAAGGTCCAACATACGCCTGATTTCCAACTCTACCTCAGCCCATTTTGCCTCGGGAAGCCGATAAGGCCTTTCCCTGATGACAACCCTGGGCACAGTGACAATGTCGTGTTCAATCAGCGAGGTCCAACCTGGCTTCTCATTCACCACCTTAGGGATCGACTGGATCATCTTTTCCAACTCCCATCATTGAGTTATGGAAAGGGTTGGTCCAAAGTTAAGGGGGGATGAGTAAGCAAAGAGTGCTTGTTGGTGGGTAGGGGCAGGGTGGTTCTCCACAGTTTTAGCAAGTTAACATGGTATACCCACTCATTTGGGCTGTTACTTAGTTGTTTGTCTGTATTCTGTGTTTGTTTATTTATTTTTCTTTGTAATTGTAATTTTTTTCTTTGAGGTTCTTGTAAAAAACATTGAGCTACATGTTTTCTATGAAAAACTGGTACATTAATAAATGTTGTTATGTTCCACAGGGCGTACGCAGTGTTGATGGATGGCTAGGACAGTGCTTCTCAACCTATCTTCTTTCTAAAGCCCCCTAAGCAAAAACAAATCTCCTCATGGTCACCTTCCTCTCTCAGTAAATTAAAGGTAAAGGAAAGCAAAATTATAATTAAAATTCTTTGGAAGTGGCAATCAGCCTTGGGTATTGCCTGATGTAAAATAATCCCATCTGAAAAGGACTTTAAACACATTGATTCACTTCTTTACTGAGACTAAGTTAAGCTTTCAGCAAACTGAAAAACTAAAGGGCACTTTCCCCCACCGAAAAAGTGAGGGAACCACAGAAAGGAAAAGAGGGGACACTACTAGGTGACAGGTTTAAAGGATAGTTTGCTTCAGCCTTCTGTGAACTGAAGGGCCTCATATTCCTCATGGCTATCACGTAGAGCTCTTAAGATTTTTAAATCAAACAAATCATTCTGGGCCCATAGAGGAGCGCTGAGCTAGGACACATTCTTTGGCTAAATTTCATGGATATGGAACTGCACATGTCATAGGTAGCTTATACCACCTACGACACATCTCTTTGAAAGAAGCTGATGATTAGCCAGCAGTATAGACAATATAGAAAACCATGCCAACTTTCACAGTGAAGTGTTAAGAGGGAAATCTTAGCCCCCACACTCTACATTACCTAGTCCAATAATTTTCTTGATGCACTTTGCCTTAAAATTCTTTTTTTATCACACACAGAATGAAACATCTGTAGCTATACATGGAGACTTTGTGTGGATAAAGGACCTGACACACTTTAAAAATTATTTATGCAATGCCTGGTCCCTTATCACTTTGTTTCAACATTTTCTCCTGAGCTGGCTATACTTTTTTGTCTTTCAATTGCATCTACAGCTTATTATATATGCATTACTGAGAATGTCAATTTGTCACTTTTTTAATCTCTGACTGTTTATAACTTTTCCCAGTATCAGACTTTCGATAATCCAGTTGTCTCTCAAACCTATAACTACACTATTTTGATGAACTCAACATGCAGAGGGCCATATTAACAGTTTTAACATGGTGACAAGTTCATTAGCCTTTTGCAGTTTTTGATTAAATCTAGCAGTCTCATATTTCATAAGTCTCCTAAGTACAAAAGCCTGTCAAATCATTTATTCAGGTCTAGTTAATTCTGCCATTTCTCACTGTTTAATTTCAGGTCTTTTAACACATCTTATAGTCTGTCTATCAAGTAATAAATCAATGTGTTCATTTGATATTCCACTGAAAAAATGATACTTAAGAATTGTAAATCATTCTTCTTGTCTGCCAAAATTGGAATGCCCATAGAGGTGGCTTGTAAAAGAGTGGTGCCACCATATGGTTGTGTCTTTGATAACAGAGCACCTCTCAAAACAGAAGAGAATATTGGGTAATGTACCCTTTGAAAAGAAAATATCGGAACAGGCCCCTCATTCCAAAAACGCTGAGGCAGAATGGAAAATTCTAGTAAAAACAAAAAGAAGTGATTTGTAAGTTTACATTAATTTGTGTTCAAACAAAAACAAAGGCAAAGTAGTTCATGTTTTACTTAATCGACTGCGATGTTTTTTTAAAGATATATCTTTGTTCTGAAATTGAATATTCAGATGTTCCAAAGAGTTGGGATGAGGTAGTTCTGGCCATGTAACACCGTGGCAGGTTGAAATAACAAGGTGATGTGAAACAAGAGAGTCATATAAGGAGCCTCTAAAAAATGCTTAGTCCTTAAAGAGTAAGGATGGGTTAAGACTCATCAATTTATCAACAGATAGGTCAGTGAATAAGCCAGCACTTTGAGAACAACATTTTACAAAGTCAAATTGGTAAGATTTTTAGCATTTCACCATCTACAGTGCACAACATAATTAAAAGAGTCAAGGAATCTGGTCAAATCTTGGTGTGTAATGGGCATGGCTGAAAGCCACTTCTGATTGGACTTTGGTAAACCTTTCTCAATCAACATCATTCACCACTGCCTTTACAGATGCACATGAAGGCTTTACTATGCAAAGTTATACAACACTGTCCAGATGTGCAACTGACTTCTCTGAGCTTGATCTCATCTGAAATGGAAAGTAATACAGTGGAATTGTGTTTTGCCCTCCGATGAGTCAATATTTCAAATAGCCTTTGGGAAAAACAGTTGTTGTGTTCTCCAGGCCAAACAGGAAAGCTCCATCCAAGCTGTTATCAGCATCAGATCCAAATGCCAGTATGTGTCATGGTATGAAGGTGTGTCTGTGACCATGGCATAGGTAACTTGCACATCTGTAGGGGCACCATTAAAGTAGAAAGATAGGTACAAATTTTTGAGCACCATATGCTGCCAGCCATCAAGTGTCTCTTCTATGGACAAACCCTTCATTTTTCTTCAGAACATCAAACCACATTTTGTCTGGACTACAAGGGCATGAGTGCAAAAGCAATGAGTGTTAGATTGGCCTGGATGTAGTCCTGACACGTCTCTGATTGAGAATGTGTGGTGCCTTATGAAACACAAAATATGGCAATGAAAGCCTTGTATACTTGATTAACTAATGACCTGTATAACGGATGAATGGAGGAATATTTTGTTTTGTTTTTTGAAGATACATGTTTATTCTTAAATTTTATTTTCAAATTTTCCAAAAAACTTGGGATGCGTTAGTTTAGGACAGACAACAGTGTGACAAGTTGAGATAACAATGTGATGTGAAACAGGTGAGACAATTGTGTTGTTGTATATGTGGAGCCATTCAAGTGTAAGGATGGGTCAAGGCTCATCATAGTAGATGAATGGAAGAAAAGTCTACTTCCTAAACTTAACCAACTTGCATCTTTGATGCCCACACATTTAATGTCAATAAAAGTGTCAATAAACGAAACTTTGATTGTATGCAGTGGAAAGTGCACGACTGTCCCAACTTTGTTGGAGCATGTTTTGGAACTTCAGATTTGACATGAGTGTGTAAAATTAAATTCACAAGGTATAATATTAAATAATGTGTTGTAGTGATTTCAATATACTACAGGGTGAGCAGAACTTACACCCTGTACAAATCACTCCTTTTGATTTTATTAACATTTTCCATATTGTCACAATTTTTTTGGAATTAGGATTGTAAGTGTAATGTGTTAGTTAGTTTGAGGTTCCGAAATAGCTAAATAAAGACTAATCTTCCTTAAAGTCTTACAAACGGTGAATGCCACTTTGAAGTAGTTCATTTCCTGCAAATTTGTTTTGTGTAGGTTTGTCCCTGGATGGAAGAAAACAACATACTCCTAGTCAGTCCAACTTCTTTTCAGCGACTGAACATTGTGAGAAATATGTTTGCTCCTTAACCTCATAGAGAGAGAGATAGAGAGAGAGGTGAGGCGCACACACTGATAGCACGTTGCATACTTTACGTCTTATTGGTCCTTGCTCTAAGCCCATTGCCACAAGCATATCTGGACCCAGAACTCAAATCTTGCAGGTTTACATGTATTGTTGAGGTTTAAATCAAGGATCAATATGCGTTATTAATTACTTTAAAACTATTGACTATTAAAAGGATTGGCTTGACATCTTTTTACAGGCCGCTGCTTTTGTCATTAATGTGGCCTGCTTGTTTTTCACTAGCCTTGTATTTTATGGACCAAGGATGCTGTGTTTTTCAGAGAACTGAGTAAACAAGTTTTTGTTTTGGGACATGGCGGTTTTGCTGGGCTTTTGGACTCACCAAAGTCTAAACAAGTTTTTGCAAACCTTCCAGGCCCTTACAGAAAACTAAGTAAACTTGCTCACTAGCGCATAAACTCTTTAACACTAGAATTGCTGAAGTCACAAAAAAAACTAGTAATCCCGACCCACCTCAAATCCCTTCGCACCTCTCCATCAGTGTCTTTTGTTTTGTAAATGTGTCGATCAGCACAAGCAGCCTGTTGTCCCCCGCCTTGACGGAGCTCATCTCAGGCAAAAAGTTCTCCCAGCTCAAGCCAAGGCTCCTTATCTGTGTGTGGGGTGCCTGGAGTTGGGTAAGTGTAGAATGAAAGGAAATGCAAGAAATGCTGAACACATACCTAAAAACGTTTTCCATGTCATACTAATAATGACGTGAAGATGTATAATGTAGGAAGACTTTAGTGTAAATATCAAATAAACGTGCGCTTTTATTCAAGAATATAACCAAAGGAAAAAAAAAACATTCAGTTTACATGTGGCTGTTAATGAGTTAAAAACTCAAGCTCAAATGTCAATCGACAGGAGAGTTTATACGTATTCTTGAATGGTGTAGAGGTAAGAACTTCTGCCTTTAACCTGAAGGTACTGGGTTTGAGACCGGGCGCTCTGTGTTTTCAGCAGAGAGCTGCTATTATTATTATTATTTCTACAATATAATCAAAACATACATTTGATTTGAGTCTGTAACACCCAGAGTAAATTTTTGGCTACTTGTAAAAGTTAGCGCTTGTTGTTTATTATTCAGTTTTATTCTCTCAGTGACGTTCACATGGTACAACAAACATGCCTTGCCTTCTTAGAGTTGATGGCATTTATCTTCATTCTTTTCACAAGAGCAGCGCTGTGGCTGATACCATGTCCCGTAACCACTATCAGACTGGACAAAGGCAGGGCCCTAGCAACAGACAGCTTCTTCACAATTTTACAAGGCATGGTAATTGTTATGAAAACAGGTACAGTACGAGGTCATTATTGTGAAGATAACATGTACAAAACGGGGATATTTTGCGATTAGAACTAAAATAAAAACTAGCCGAGCCCAATCCACTGGGCTCATTTCATGAACTGAGATGGCTTTATGTTCTCTGCAATTGTTTCCTGTGCTATACAATAAAGGCAAAATTCTGACTGCCTTTCTGAAGACTGCTCATTTTTTCTGAAGATTTCTCCATAACAGTGTTAAGTGCTCAATTCCATGCTAATGCCTAAAGAGCTTAGTTTTCTGTCCAGACGCCTGTCCCTTTCTCCAATTTAGGCTATCAGGGGCTTTGAATTAGTGTTCCAGAGGGACCGATTGACATTGGGTGTCAGATCCTTAAAAAAGTCCAAGAGCCAATGTGTTCACACTTACAGCTAAGGTTTGGGATCCACATTATTTAAGCATAAGATCCACAGAGTCCAAAACCCACATACTTTCAAAACATTAAGATCATATTAGAACTTATGAGGATTTGCAAGGCTGAACTCAAATCACCACCTTAGTTTACTTGGACAAAAGGTGCAGCGTTAAAATTTGCACTTACAAACTTCAATAAAATTTAGGGTCTAGTCCAATAAATTATCTCACAGGCACTAAAAAAAACTTGAAAACTGAGCTCATTTATTAAAGTGACCTGTAACTTAGCATGGAACATTAGTCTTCGTCTTTGAATAATAATTTTAGATTTGAGGAATTAGGCAAAGCCACGAGGTGCAGATTTAAATAAGAAAGAGATGTCTCATTTTTTAAAATTTTATTCAATTTATTAAAATCAAATAACATTCCATACAAGCAAGTCAAGTTTTACAAAGCTAGATTAGAAACAAATCAGCCCCCACCCCTGAGTAAGAGAGCAAGGCCAACAGAAGTAAGAAAAACAAATAAATAAATAGAATAAAAAGGGAAGAGAACCCGCTTCCTCAATTTAAATGCTTATTCTAAAATGTTATTGATTAGATCCTGCCAGGTTATGAAGATGTTTTGTAGGGATCCTCTAAGTGAGAATTAGATTTTTTCCAATTTCAGATAATGTATATGTATTTCTTATAAAATTCTGTAGTGTAGCCATCAGGGCTTGCTGCTTTCCCACTCTGAAGTGAGTTTATAGCATCTAGTATTTCTGTAGTGCCAGAGATTTATCCAATTCCACTGCACTGAGAGTATCTAGTTGTAGTATCTGTAATGCCTTCAGAAATGCATTAAATTGTGTCTTGTCCTCTTTAAACTGAGTAGAATGTAGTAGTCTCTAAATGTGTGCATTATATTTTTATGGTCAATGATTTTGTTTCGGTCTGTGTTGGTAATTGCTGGGACTGCATTGTGAACTTCCCGCTTGTGGATTTTTTGAGCTAATATCTTATTAGCTTTCTCTCCATGTTCATATTAATGATGTCTTGATTTAAAAATGTTCAGTTTCTTTAGATGTCAGGAGGTTGAGTTCTGAGTGCAGAGCCTGTCTTTTCCTTTTCCTTTTGGAACCTGGAATGTTCTTGATCTATTCTGGTAATTTCACTGATTAGCTCTGATACCTTCTTGGTGTCCAATTTTTTTTTGTGGGAAAGATATGAGATAATCTGTCCTCTTAAGAAAGCCTTCAGAGTTTTCCAGAGTATTCCTGCAGAGACCTCTGAGGCTGTATTTGTCTCTAAAAAAATTGATTTGTTTGGATATAGAAATAAAAATAAAAAATAAAAGTGGGTTAAGATGCCAGCTGCGAGATAATTATATGGGGCATAATGATTTGAACTTCATGATCAAAGGGGCATGGTCAGAGATAACAATAGCGTCTTACTTACAAGATTTAATCGTAGGCAAAAAATTGTTATCTATAAAGAAATAATCAATTCTTTGTGGTATAGCGGGTCCACAGCTCAGGTCAAAGGCCACTTTTTAAATAAATTATCGCTGCCCTCATGGCTTAGAGAGGGGTCGTGGTAGTGTGGCCGGATAGGTTCCCGGATGATTCGTGATGCGGACGGTCCTCGCTTAAGTGCACAGGTGAGGAGTCGTCCGCATCCGTAATTGTTGCCGGGAGCTGCTAATTGCCACACCTGATCCACGTCTCCGTAATATTTAATAGAAGTACGAGGCGGATAGAGGAGAGAAAGAAAAAAAGAACGTGAAGGGAGGTTAAGGTTGAAGAAGATGGCAGGAAGCAGGACGGAGAAAGCCAGTAAGGGAGAACGAACGAACGAGTGAGCAAGCGCAGGCTCGCGCTGATTGCAGGCAGCTGCGAGAGGCGAGCCCAAGTGGGGTGTTTGGCCGGCACTCGAGGGCCGATGGTAGTGGCCCCTCCTGCTAAGCGCTTGTTTAGAGCAGGAGTGACCGGGAGAAGGTTGGCTTGCCACAGCGAAGGCAGCGGGAGTTGGGGACTTGGGAAGTGGAAGCCCCAGCGTGAGCATCCTGGTCGCTGGGGAGCCCAAGTCTCGGTCTGGGTGTGCAGAACCGGAGCCAGGAATCGGAAAGGCCACCAGACCAGTACAGTGAATCAGGTCAGCTGCATGTAGGGTGACTCCCCTGGTGCATAGCCTGGATGGGAGAAGCAGGGAAGTCACTAGTAAAAAAGGCACCGGGCTTTGTTTTAGAGGACTGCTTCCAGCCATTGGTTTAACCTCGGTTTTAAAAGGATTTTTTTTCTATTGTGTTTTTAACCTACACCCTTTTACCTGTTTTTATTGGATTATTTGAAGATTTCTAAAATACTGCACTTAATTTATTTGAACACTGTTTTGATTTTAGTTGTGTTGTTTTTAATAAAAGCACTCTGCACTTTTTGCACCATCCCCTTGCTTCACTGTTGTGCCTCACTGTCCAGCTCATCGGTGACATTACCAACGGTTTCGGGTTCAAAACCTCCAAATGATGCACTGCTAAGTAGAAGGAATATGCTCTTGAGTTTGGGTTTAGAAATCTCCAGGGGTCTGATAAGTTGTGATCAGTTACAAACTGTGTTTTTGCAGTGTTAGATTTTGTCGCTCCTGTGGCAGGAGACCTATCTAGGTCTGGATTTAAAACACAATTAAAGTCCCCAGCCATTACAATTTTATGAGTGCTCACATTGGGAATGGATGCAAATACATTTTGGATGAAGTCCTTATCATCCACATTGGGTGCGTAGCGTTCATTAGACTCTACTGCTTTTTTAGTATGGCAGATAGTGAAGTTTGTTTGTTACTTTAAGGAACTGTGATATTTTATTACACTGCTTGTTTATCTTCAAGTCTTCATGTTTTCTGAACATAGTTGTGTGTGATATTCGTATAATAAATGAGAGTTTGATGTCAGGTAGTATAATAGCACTGATAATTACAGAAGACTCACAGTAAAGGAGAGTCCTGGTCTTGGATATTAAGTCAGAGTTAATACTGCAGACATCAATTAATTTTGTACAGGGCTCTGACACGTCAAAGGGAACATAACCTAGCAAAACGTGTACAAGTTCCCTTTCCAGTGCAACATACACTAGTCCACAATGTGGCAGTGACACCTGTGTATATAAATTACGGCCAGAAGCAGACTACGGGGACAAATGCAGCTACTTGGTGGAACTCTAGCTTAGTGCCCCTGGAAGTTTGGTATTTGTTTTTTACAATTGTCCATATAAAACTGTGTTTTAAAATGAAGCATTTTATATAAATTTTGAAATGTACTTAGCCTGTCCTTGCATTTTAAAATAGAGATGATGAGTCGGGGCCTATATGTGAAAAGAAAAGCTTTCAAAGTTACCTAATACATTCAGCAGCAAAAGTTTCAACTTAAGAAAACATGACTATAATGTTTCAAATGAATGCTTATAACAAAAGTAAAATGAATGTAATAAATTATATCAAAGATTCTTGGTACTATGTTCTTGAGGTAAGGTTAAAATTTCCTGTTTGCTTGTCTGTAAGTGAAGTTTTGATATCTACCCTTCTCGCTTCCCCAATTCACCAGATTTCTATAGCTTCAGGCTGCATAATATCCTACTTTTTTCTTTTAAGTTGTGTTTCTGTAATGGTTACATTATACCTTTGTAACAAATGATTCTCTGCTCAAAAGATTTGATGAATGTTATATTATTTTCATATGCCATTTGTTCTCAAATTATCTTTTTGTATAGGCAATGCTGGCATATATACTGAGTAACATAACAATAGATACACACTCAAATCGTAGGATGATATTTGTCCTAAAAGCCTAATTTTGCCTGTCGCATTCTGTTTTTTTACTTTACATAATGTCAGCGTGGTGTGTATTTGTGAAGTGCCCTCATAAGCGTTTCATTGTACGTTGTAAACATGACAACAAATCTAAACCGATTACACTGCTTGCATTATTTTATAAAAGCCTTAGATTTTTGAAAGAGCCAAGGCCACCTGCTCATAGTGCCAATCAACACTCAACACTATGTAATTTCTGTGTGCCAACATGATAAAAAAACTGAAAAAAACAGATTGTTCAATCAAGCCAAACCACAATCAAACTGACTGAAGTGGCACTAACCAGTTATTGAATTTTATAGCACACACTGAGTCATTCTTGGTAAAGATAAGACAATAAAAGAACTGAAGACAACTTTTTTTAGTGAATATACGTAATTAGTAAGTTTCATGTTTCTTCCTGGTAGACGGATACTCCTACCCATAATATGATTAGATAGATTCTGAGTTGTGATGCATGGTAATTTTAAATCATCTTGAGTCATCGTAAGCATGACATTTTTTCAATGATCACTGTCTAGTTGTTTATATGACAGAGACCACAATTTGCATTTGGGTATCAAAATTCAGCCACAATGTCACCAGAAGACAACTTTTCAAAGTGATACCATGCCAGTGAGGCTGAAAGGTTTTCATGGATTTAGACAATTGGTGAGTTGAAGTGTGCAGCCATTCTCCATTTAAACTGGATAAATCTAACAAGAATGTTTTGCATTTTGCTTTTCCAACAAATATATACACTGTTTTGCAATGTGTGTGCAATTTCAAGATACAGATCAACTAAGGATCTGTGCTAATATCTAGAACGCTGTCGGTTCAAATCCCGTTACTGCCAGAAGGGTTCCTATGCCATTGGGCCTTGAGTAAGACCCTTAATCTGAAAATTACTCCCAAGCTATACAATGGCTGACCATGCACACTGTCCCCCAAAGGTCATACAAAAAGATAATTTCCCCTCGTTGATTAACAAAGTATACAAAAAAATACCCAGAGGCACTCTTGGCTTGAAAAATAATATGTATTTGGTAAGTTTTAGGGCTTTTTGTTTCACATTTGGACAGCAGCTCCATCACTCCCTTGTTAAACCATAAGAATAGGCTAGGTAATTTTTAAAAATCATAAAAAATGTTTCTCTTTAGTACTAATTTTAATGTGGCAAATTATTTATACCATGACTGTGAAGAAATAACTTTGGAAAATATCAAACTTATACTTGTATATAGCTTTAATATGTACAGTATATCAGAGTGCCAGCTGTGTAATTAAAGAAATGAAAGCCTTGTAAAAATGAAACATTCAACAAAAGCTTAGGAATATAAAAAAAAATCAGAATTTATATACAGTATCTTCAAGAAAAACATAAATCTAACACCCTCCTTAGTGCATTGACTTTACAAAGACAAATAATAGCTCCAATTGAAATAGAGGCCTTACTTATCTTTATGATCAATTGCGGAATAAACTGAATGAGCATGAGAAATATGGAGCACAAAAATGCAATTTAATTTAGTGACAATTTCTTAATGATTTTCAATAAATTATAAAATGTCTTGTATATTTCTTTAACCGTTTTGTATGTTAATTAGACAGTGCATTATAAGGAGCATTGCATAACATTTTTGGCTTTTAATATGCTGTAGCAACAGGCCTAGTAATGTGATACATCCCATGTTGTTTGAAATCTAAAACATATAGGTTGTGACGGGCAGCCTCGGCCTTTACCGGCTGGGACACCAGCTGGATGGAAGGACCAGGGAAGAGAGCATCCCTGAGGCACTACCTTCCCAGGGACGCTAGAGGGCAGCTGTGGCTGTGGCACCTCAGATTTCTGCAGGGCATGCTGGGACTTGGAGTTTGGTACAGCCTGGTTGGGTTCCATGGGGGCCACCAGGGGGACCTGCAGAGCCCTACAATGGACTTTCACCACACCTGGAAGTGATTCCAGGTAATATTAATGAGCCACCTGGATCACTTCCAGGAGTACAATAAAAGGAGCCCCCTCACTTCATTCAAAGACCCAGAGTTAGGAGGTGAGAAAGAAAGAAAGAAAGAAAGAAAGAAAGAAAGAAAGAAAGAAAGAAAGAAAGAAAGAAAGAGGGAGGGAGGAGAAGAAGAAGAAGGAAAAGGACTGTGCTTTATGTACTGTGCTGTGGGGAGCAGAGAAAAGTGCTCTCCAGCTGTAAATAAACATATGTGCTGGATTGGAACTTATGTCTGCCCAATCTAGTTGGGTTAGGGTGGTTGTACACGCCCCAGTGGTCCCCAAGGTATAGTATATAAGGAGAAGACAGAGTAATGAAGAAGGAAATATACAGTATATATATATATATATATATATATTATGAGATTCAGGTATTTTAAAAGCAGACTGGCTGAGCATGCTAACTCAGCCCCTGTCTTCTTCTGCAATACTCCCTTTCACCCACAGGGCGTGGTTTCCTCTTGAGAGACAAAATCACACTAAACTGTTCATGGCAAATGCTTACTGTTGTGTTAATTTACTTTCATATTCATACGAGAACGCCACCCACAAAGGCCAATGCTTATCACACAAACAAATAGAAAATGTATTCTTACCTCAAGGGAAATAGTACCAGGAATACTGTATGTGATAAAATGGTTAGTTCCAGATCCCTTTACAAACATGTGTTGGAAACATGGAAGGCATGTTTTCCTATACTGAAAAGTTTGCTGTTTCAAAGAGGACTTATTTGGTATGTTTTTAGGCTTTTAGTATCTGGTGCTTGTGCCCCATAAGGTTTCATCATAAAATGCCAGTACTGGCTGTGTACTTTTTTTTTTTTGTTTTTATTTTTATTTACAGAAAACATTTAACTTTAGACAATTATTCTTGTGGCAGATGCATATATACCATGTTTGTGAAGAAATACCAAATTTCTTGTTTATACGGATGAAAAAATAATTATTCCCAGGCCTCAAAAACTTACCTACGAATAACACTGAAAGAACATGGGAATCCATCAATTTAACCATATGATTAGTCGTCACAACTAACCTGAATAAGACGTTTTCCCTTAATTGTATACTATTAATAAGGCTGTTACCTAAGCTTTACCACAACAAATTTAATGTTCAAAAGAACAACCTTTCAATCTTTCTTAGACTATTTCAACAATATTTTTGGAACCACAATACTCAAGATAATGGAAGATGTCTGTGTTTAAACACTTAATGAAAAGTGACTAAAAAAACAAAAAGGCAGGGTCCAAGTAAAAGAAGATGAAATAGACAATCTAAGTAAACAATCTAAAAGCAAAACCAGAATAAGCCAAAAGAGCCTTGCAACCAATGCCCAAAATGCAAAACAAAAGTCAATGTTGTCATTCTTGCAATAAAGAATCTAAATATTAGGGAATTCAAAACACTAAGTATGCATAAAGATTTGTTTTTTATATATATATTTTGAAACTTCAACAAGGTAGAGAACATACTGCCATCTTAAATGCAGATGGCTCATTAATATCACATGATTCAACTTCCTACCATCACATGGTAGCAATTGAGCACCACTGCTTATGACTAACGGCTCACAATGTCAGTCTCCTTTAGAAAAGAAAGTGAAGGTGAAAAAAATTTTTTAAAAACATAACAATATTATTTTTTTAAACAGTGGAAAAATCAGTAAAAGGTTTCATTACCTATACTTAAAAACCTCCTACTGTATATCAAAGCATGTGAGCACAGTATCATCTGTAAGAATGCCTGAGACTGTAATTGTGCATCACCAACATCCAGCCCCACCCCAAATATCCAGTCCCACTTCATTCCTCAAACTGTAACAAGGTGTATTTGAGTGGCTGTGGAGATGTTTGTAATTCAGAGATGGCCTGCACAGAGTACTATGCAAATGTAGTAAAAATCCATTAAAGGTTCTCTGTTCTTTTTTAGTGATGTAAAACTGGAATCTTTGTCGAGGGATTTGATAATTCTGCAGGGTAATGTCCTCTTGATTCCCCATAATCTCCCACTCATCTACTTTGATTGCACCAGCTTTGCCAATTGCCAATCAGGAAACACATTTAAAAGATAAAAAATAACAAAGCAATTTGTGAATTAGCACACCCTACCATTGAAAGGTCAAATCAGGAATTATTTTTAAACTGAGCACACTACTGAACATTTGTAGCATAGCAGCTGGTCACTGAGACATAAACTTTAATTTCTCAAAAAATTAAGAAAAGATTAGTATGAAAAAAGTAATGAAAATGTACAAATAAATCAGATATTTTACAAGTGTATAAATTAAGTTAAATATATTTTTGTGTGTAAAACCATGAAATAAATATTTAATAGTTTATTCAATGCTTTGGCATAAATAAACAAGTTTGAAAATGTTCGTATATGTTCAGATGTGTTTGAAGACTTTCTTAACTGATTTGAAAGTTGGAGAATTTTATTTTTATTTTTAGTCCAAAGATTTCCGTAACTGATCCATCCATTTTCTTAACGTGATTATCCAGTGTAGTGTCATCAAGCACAAGGCAGGAAGAACACTTGGGGCCTCATGTATAAATGGTGCGTACGCACAAAAATGTTGCGTACGAACGTTTCCATGTCTCAAATCGCAATGTATAAAACCTAAACTTGGTGTAAAGCCACGCACATGTTCACAGTAGCTCCAACCCTGGCGTACGCAAGTTCTCCGCTTGGTTTTGCAAACTGGTGGCATCCAGCATCAAAGCAGTGCTACTGTTCCTGTGTGGTTACCCTTTCTTTTTTAGATTATATACACTGAAACTAACTGCATATTGTTTATTAGTGTAAGGCATCTGATTGTAATTAACCTGTAACAATATAATGGTCCAGGTAATAGCCAAAGTATTCCAAATACCACAGCTGCTTTAGTGTTGTTACTCTCACTGCATCTTCTTTTTCTTCTTTCAGCTGCTCCCGTTAGGGGTTGCCACAGTGGATCATCTGAATCCATATTACTCTCACTGCACCACTCAGAGTGTTTATATCACTATATCTGTGTGTGGAATCACAGATCTACAGCATCTGATCGGAAAGAGAATTATCGGTATACAGCATCAAGCACACGCTGCCTCAGCCATGTTGTCTATTGAACTGCTCTCACACAACAAATGCTTCAAAGCCTTTCCTGTACGGACCTCACGGTTCAGAAACAGTTTCATCCCAAGAACTATAAACGCACTCGATCAGTCCATCAAGTGCTCCTTGTAGAACTGTTTCTACTTATAAGTACAATTACCTCACTGTAAACTTGCACTACAGTTATAATATTGCACAGCCTGAGCCACTTTATAAAGCGCGTATTTGCATTTGATGACGATATCATTTTTAAGATGAAATGCAGCAAAATATGTTTATTATATTATACAGATAAAACTAACTCCATTTAAATTTATATTGTTTATAATTAAACATGTGAGGACACAGTGCTGCAGCACTAGCGAGGAGATGGTGCTCCGTTCACGGATTGTTCCTGCCTCACACTGTATGCTTGCTGGGATTGGCGCGACACTGTAAGGATAGATGAATAGAATAATTAAACATGTACTATGAAGATATTTCAATGTTCCTTAAAAGTTTTGAAGAATTGGCGTTCTAAGCTTACAGATGGCTTAACGTCTATTACAGTGCTCATTGTGTGGCGATTGGGTATTTGGAGAAAGAAAAGTAAGGACAGGAATTGTGGGTTAGTACATTTGAAAGAGACAGGACTGCTACAATAAAGTATTTCATCAAAGGTCACGCATGGCGCAGCAAGCATCTTGCATGAGACATGAACAATCACTGTGCCACCATGTTCCCATGTTTAATAACATGCTTTAACTCCTATCATCTTGAAAATGATATCACGTATACATCTCAGTATTTTAATTATTCAGAGAGCTGTAATATTATGAATGTAATGGATTCTGTGTCCTGTCAGAGGAAGAGAAAGCCTGGAAGCACGTAGTGATTCACACACATAGAGCACATAGAAGATCAAATACAAAACAAAGCATTTAACATGCTACTTTAGTTATGATGAGATTTGAGAAACTAGTAAATTAAACAATTTTAATATGAAATTTATGATGCTCTACTTTAATGACAAAATAAATCATGTGATTTAAAGTGGAAATTTCAAAATTACAGTTGACATTTCGTGCTTTTTTCCCCACTGTGTGCCTTTTTCTTTTCTCTGTACCCTAATAAACTTTCACATGACCCTCAGACGGAGGGCTACGACTCGTCTTTTCACGGCGACTTTGATATCAAACAGCTTTTTTTTTATTTCGGGCACTGTGCGGCTTTGTGAACTTGAACTTTCGAGTTTCTCCGACACGCTATGTCACTCAATCAACTTCCTTTTGTTAATTATATCACTGTTTAAACCAAAAAATATTACTGTGTGTTTTTCCTTGCCTCCTCTTGGTATTCACTGAAATTCTTCTATTTTCCCTTGTGCTTTTGCCATTGTCTTTTCACAGAAGGCTGAGCTTAAGGGCTATTTATATTGATTTGCATATTCAAAGAGGCATAATTCTGGGAGGAGTTGGGGCGGGACAGCAGGCGTGTGCACATGCATTACTTTTCACGCTGACCGGGATTTATGGAGCGGAAGAATGTGGAAGTTGGCATTCGCACAGATATATGCATCTGGATTTTTTTGTGCGTACAAACATTTCCGCTTTTGTGCTTATGCCATGCTATATTGTGAGTTCTACACACAGCGTTATACATGAGGCCCCAGAAGAGGGCACCAGTCCATCACGGTGTGAATACACAAGCATTGGGCAGCAATGCTTGTTATATGACAAACACACATATGCCACGCAATGTACTGTAACTGATGTCAATAGGCAAAGAAAACAAAAGCCAAAATGAAGAAAATACAAATGAAAAGGGCAGAAAAGACATTCAAGAAGTGTCCAAGGCCCCAGATTTTGGCCAAATGACAGCATTGTGTGCAACAAATGATATTTGAATTAGAAGATGTGATAAAGTAGTGTGTGTGTGTGTCCTATGGCCACAATGAAAACCAGACTTAAATCTTTTTCAAAATTTCTGCTATTTTAAGATAACCCTTGAGCTGTAAGGCTACAGGTTTTCAGATGTTTAGTCAAATAAGAAATCATTTTTAAGAGTAGTCTAAATTTGGTTTCCTTAATAAAGGTCTAGTAAAGGTCTGTTTGAAGAAACCAGGGGCAAAGTTGACCAGCAAGGATTTATTTATTATGTTAAGGTGGATTAAGTAAGAACAGGGATTTTTTTTTCTTTCTTCGCACTTATTCAGTTGTTTTTTTTTCCGATTCAAAACTTTGTTGGTTCCTGAAGAGTCTCTGAGAAATGACAATACAATCAAATTCTTTTAGCTAGCTGGGCGTCTTTCTGGTTGCTCTTTCTTTTTTAGTTTTGTGTTACAGACTTTAATTTAAAATGTATTAACATAAAACAGTTGACTTTGTCTCTGAAACCTTTGAACCTAAGTGAAATAGCTAATCTTATTGGACAATATGACCTTAATTTCAGCTCAAATTATAGGCTATATTTTCTGTATAAAATCCATGTTTAAATGTGATTTTGAGTAAATAATACAAAGTTCTAGGGCCACCACATAGAAAATGTTAGGTGTTTGCCGCATGTCTGTCTGGTCTGCTTGTGCGGGAAAAGAAGATGCTAGACAGTTGATTGGCAGCAGCACCCCTAAAGGTTGGACATCCAGTTGTAGTAGGAATTTGCATAAATTGTGCTGTTTTTCAAAAGGAGAGAGAGTACAGCAATTGGAGGAAAAAGACAGAAAAACTAGCTAAATGCATCAGCATGTGCATTGGCCCTATAAATAACTTGTAACGCTACGAAGACATGTCCAGATAGGCGAAGGTCAGCGATATGAATCCTGTATTTAATCATGACTAGATTAGACTCAATTGAGCTTATTGAAGTTCTTTTTTTTATAATGGTGCAGTACTGCCTGTGGAAACATTTTACATTTAAATTTTCACATTCTTTCATTGGCTGGATTCTACAATCTTCGACTCATTATAATCAGACAACTTGAATTCTGGACTATTTGTGTGAATTTTAGGAGGGGCTGGGGTGTTTATTTCACTGTACATAATTTATTCATACTTATTAGGAATTATTGTTTGTTGGGGAAGGAAAAGGTCATTGCTTTTTTCATCTTCATGTCTTTCTTTTTTAAAGGTATTTTTTTCTGGCTTTGCTAAAATTACTAATTGCTGAAACACTTTTTTTAATATTCTGTATATATTCATTTGACTTTTTAGAGCTAAATATATCAAAAGGGAGACATACGTTGGGGCACTTCAGGGGGTGATATTGGCTTATCTTTATATCAGCCAACTTATAGTTCAGGAAGATGAGCGGTAGCGATTGGCCCATTTCAGCATATCAGGTCTGATTTGTTTCAAAGTAACATGGTTTCAGATAACATAGCTCACTACAGTTGCAGTTTATTGCTCTGTTTATATTCAATTTATTTACTTCTTATGATTTTTAATAGCATAATTGTTTTCTGAAAGGGGAGGGGGAAAAATAGCTAAAAATAAGGTGCTAATTCTGCCCTCCTCATCTGCTTTGTGAATCATGCCCCTAATCTATAATAATAAAAGGCAAAGCCCTCACTGACTGACTGACTCACTCACTCACTCACTGACTGACTGACTCACTCATCACTAATTCTCCAACTTCCCGTGTAGGTGGAAGGCTGAAATTTGGCAGGCTCATTCCTTACAGCTTACTTACAAAAGTTAGGCAGGTTTCATTTCGAAATTCAAAGCGTAATGGTCATAACTGGAACATATTTTTTGTCCATACACTGTAATGGAGGAGGCGGAGTCACATATCGCGTCATCACGCCTCCTACGTAATCACGTGAACTAAAAACAAGGAAGAGATTTATAGCACGAGTCACACGCGGGAACGAAGGTAAATGACGTTAATTTTTGACTGTCTTTTAATACTGTGTAAGCATACATATTAACACATGTGCAATTAAACGTGTGCATTTACGGGGTGATTTCTCAGGCTTAAAAGCTCACCTTTTATCAAACGCGGGAACAAAGGTAACTGACGTTGTTCACTGTCTTTTAATACTGTGTAACCATACATATTAACACATGTCCAATTAAACGTGTGCATTTACGGGGTGATTTCTCAGGCTTAAAAGCTCGCCTTTTACTAAAAAGGTAAATGCAAAACTATTTTCAATCAGTTTATTGAAACGCTCCCGTTAAGGATTGCAATAACATATTCGCGAGATAAAAGAACGAAGTAGGGGGAAATGGAGGAAGAGCCGCAAACAGCGAAGAGCAAAAAATTAATTAAACAATTGAGAACGGAGCGAGTTAAGCATACAAGCATGTTCATAAGGGAAACAAAGCACGGTGTAAAACGTAAGTTTAAATTAAGTTTATAGAAACGCTCCCGCTGCGGATTGCAATAACATATTCGCGAGATAAAAGTTTAATGAGAAGACACGAGGTATAAACGAACCACACGCCGTGGCGCAACGTTAGGGGCAACAGTTTCAACCATTCTATGATCTGCTTCTCGCAACTGAAAGACGGCACATGGCGGATGTTAGCCGACTTGTTGACCGCAACGTTAGGGGCTTCAACTATGGCGCTGACGCCACATCTCAGTGCCAACACTTTGCAGACTCTACTTAAAAGACACGCCCTCCTCACTGGACAGTTAAAAACACCAATCAAAGTAACGATGACATCAAGTATTACCCAATCAAAAGTAGGAAAGGAGGCATCTTCATAAAATGCGTGTGGGATGATTTGCATGAGACGGTGCTTTAAAAAAAAAATGATAAAAAAAATACGGGATAAATCCTGTCCAGTATTGATTCAAAACGGGACGCGCAATTTCATTCTCAAACGCGGCACGATTCCGTATTTTAAAGGACGGGTGGCAACCCTACAGTGCCAGGTAACCACCCATACAATCACATTGTGATTCAGACTAGGAATGCAATGAATGTAATTACCCCGATCTACATACAAGGCGAAAGTCTTGCAACATTCAAAGATGATGGTTTGGGATAAGTACACCATACAACATAAAAGAGCTTATGAAGCCTTGAACCGAAAAAAGCAAGAACTCAGAGATCGTAAAAAAAAAAATAGGAGGTAATGTCGTTTTACTCGCTGTAGATTTTAGTCAAACATTACCAGTTATTCCACGAGGGAGACCAGCAGATGAACTCAACGCGTGTTTAAAATCCAGGCTTCTCCCACGCTCGGTTATATGTCGCGTGTTCTCGGGTAGGTGCACCAAAAAATGTATACATTTAAGCATGTAATGGGCAAACAAAAAATGAGGTATACCCGAAGGCACTGCAGTAGTACTTAATGTAACTTTACTTCTTAAATGTTAATGTTTTACTGTTTAATAATTTATACGCTTCTTATATGTTGTTCAAATTCTTTTATCAAAATACCACTGACAGCGCAATGCACGATAACATGGAGTGAATACACCATACGCATCCGCCCACGGCTGCCCTGCTGTGCGCAGATAGGAGTTGATTCTACAATAAAATAAAATAAACATAAAAAGAGTAAAACAGTCATCACCCATAAAGCGTGTGTGTGTGTATATATGTGTATATATATATGTTGATATGTGGATGTGTATATGTATATATATATATATATATATATGTAGATATGTATATATATGTGTATATGTATATGTATATATATGTTTATATGTGTGTGTGTGTGTGTATTTTATATATATAAAACACAGCAACACTCATAACAATGACAACACAATTACATTGACAATCATGTTACGTTATTTTTAAAATGTTTCCTTTTTTTTTCATAACCTCTTTAACATACTACTTCTCCGCTGCGAAGCGCGGGTATTTTGCTAGTTAAATAATAAAGTTTGGAAAAGAGTACTCTGCTTAGAACCAAAAAAAAAAACAACATTAATCTGGATGACTTTTTCCTCAGGTTTTTGATTAGTGTAATATTATCTTATCTTTGTCAGAGATGCTATGACATCCAAAGTTGGGTGATGATCACTAAATTTGTTGTTTTAGATATTCAGATAAATCCTGAGTGTATATTGTCTCACATTGCATTTGTACTGCTACTGCATCTTTTAGGCAAATAATAATACAACCTCAATTCCAAAAAAGATGGGACAATATGGAAAATGCTAATAAAAACAAAAAGGAGTGATTTGTATGTTGTATTCTCCTGCATTGAAAAAACTACAGCACATTTTTTTGATGTTTTACTTTGTGAATTTAATTTATACACTCATGTCAAACCTGATTCCTGCAATATGCTCCAGAAAGTTGGGACAGTCGAGTGCTTACCACTGTGTAAAATCACCATTTCTTTTATTAACACTTTTTAAGTGTGTGGGCACTGAAGACACAAGTTGGTTGAGTTTAGAAAGCATTATTTTCTCCCATTCATCCATTATCCAGGTCATAAGCTACACAAGTATATAGGCCTTAGTTTCCATATTTTATATCCCATCCCAACTTTTTTGGAACATTTAACAATAAAATTTAGGAATAAACATGTATCTTCAAAAAACAAAAAAAAATTCCACCATTCATCTGTTATACAGGTCTTTAGCTATGCAAGTATACCAGGCTTTCATTGCAATATTTTGTGCTTCATAACGCACCACACATTCTCAATCAGAGACGTGTCAGGAGTGCAGGCAGCTCAGTCTAGCACTCTTCATACTCATAATCCAGACAGAATATGGTTTGGCGTTGTCCTGCAAGAAGATGCATGGATATATCTGAATAAGATGCTGTCTGGACTGCAGTATATGCTGCTCGAAACTTTGTACCTATTTATTTTAATGGTTCCCTCACAAATGTGCAAGTTACCCATGCCATGGTCACTGACACACCTCCATACCATGACAGATGCTGGTTTTTGGATCTGACGCTGATAATAACTTGGATGATCCTTTTCCTGTTTGGCCTGGAGAACACAGCAACTGCTTTTTCCATCACACCACATAACACAATGCCACTGTAGTACTTTCCATCTCAGATGAGATTAAGCCTAGAAAAGTGAATGGCACTTCTGGACAGTGTTGAACTTTTGCTTTGCTTAGTAAAGCCTTCATTTGCATCTGTGAATGTAGCAGTGAATGATGTTGATCGAAAAAGATTTAAAGACGTTTTCAGAGATCACCACATTCAGAAGTGTCTTTCAGCCTTGCCCTTTATGCACTGAGATTTGACCAGATTTAATGACTTTTAATTATATGGTGCACTGTACAGGATGAAATGCCAAAAATCCTACTGATTTATCTTAGTGGAATGTTGTTCTCAAAGTTCTGGATTATTCGCTGATGTGTCTGTTGACAAATTGATGAGCTTTGACCCATCCTTAATCTTAAAGGACTAAGCATTTTTGGAGGCTCCTTACACACAATAATACAATTGCCTCACCTGTTTCACATCATCTTGTGTGGTGCCCGGTGGGCATCCATGCCCGGCCTGGGACGCCCAGGAGGAGTGGAGGAGGGCTTGTGCCTCCTCCAGGACACGAGGGGGCATCCTCCCTGGTTGTATTGGGGGCCACGGGTACAGAGCTTGGAAGCTCTACCCTGTAGTTGCCCATGGCCACCGCCAGGGGGTGCCCTGATGCCTTGCGGACCCTGGACCCCAGTGCTTCGGCCACACCAGGAAGTGCTGGGGGGAAGAGAAGAGGGGACACCCGGAGTGCTTCCGGGTACACAGCCGACACTTCCGCCACACTGGGGAGTGTCTGTGGAAGATTGCCGGGGAGCACCTGGAGCACATCCGGGTTTGTATAAAAGGGGCCGCCTCCCTCCAGTCAAGGACAAGAGTCGGGAGGACGGAAGATGATGTCGGGAGGACGGCAAGGAGGCGGCCTGAAAAAGGCATTGTGTTGTGGCCAGCACTTTGGGGTTTGTGAGCACAATATGGACAATGTAAATAGTGAAAATAAACGTGTGTTGGGTGACATGAACGTGTGCCTGTCTGTGTCCGAGCCAGTCTCCACACTTGTTATTTCAACTTGTCACACCGTTATTAGTCTGAAACTACTCCTTTCCAGGTTTTTTGGATCATTTGAAATTTCTATTTCAGAATAAACACGCATCTTCAAAAAACGATGTAAAACATGAAATACCTGGACCTAATACCATTTTTGTTTGAATTTAAGTCAAAGTAAATTTACAAATCACTTTTTATTTTATTTCAACTTTTCATATTCTCCTAATATTTCGGAATTGGGTATAAATGTGGAGCTTCTGTGTCTAACTACCGTACTTGTACTGTAATTTGTATTGCATGATTAAAGTAAAGAAAGTTACTTCTAAAGGGTAGATCCTACAGATTTCTCAAGACCATTTCCATTCCTTAATATAATGTCATGCATGCACACCTGAGGGTCACCATCGAAGCTCTTCCCAGGTATGTGATACCACCCTGAGCCCAGAGGGGGTACTGCTGCTAATGTTCATGTGGTTTTCTTCCTCCAGAGTCTTGAGAGGAAGAGCTGTCATAATCATGGAGGCGAATTGATTGAAGGAACTCCAAGTCTAATGAATCAATGTCAGAACCAAGTTAATACGAAACCACCCTTTTATGTAGTGATTGTTTTTTTGTTGCTTTGTTTATATCATCAAGCATTTCATTTTGTTTAAAAACTGGAAGTAAAAGGGGAGATCAGGTCACCCTATAATATTTTATAGTTGTCAACCTTCTCCAACTCGGACGACCTCAATAAGTCAAACTAACAAGAAAATGCTGATCATTGTGAAGGTTTATTGCAGCATTTTCTATAAAAAGTTGTTAAATTAAAAACTAGAAAGCACTTCCAAGCAGGAGCTTTCTCGAGACAAACCTAGGGCAACCCTGAGCCACATGAATTTAGAAATTGAAAAACGTTCATTTATATTATGTATCCCATCTGAAGGGAAGTTGTTTTATTATCAGAAGTGTTTATAGAATTAAATAAATGCAAGTAAAATAAATAAAATGTAAACTGACCGCTCTATGCTATCCTCAACATTCTTTTCTTATTTTCTCCCACATTGAGCAGTTTCACTTATTTTAATCTGACCAATTCAAGGAACAGTTGACATATTTTTTAATTCCATGCAGAAATGCAAAGTGATCTTTTGCTGGTTGCTGGAATTGTGCCCACTTGCAGCATTTTCTGAAGGTCAAATTGTGTTAAGCATGTGAAATTCAGTTATTTGCTTGTCAGACTGTTCATTTCCGCAAGGCAGAAAGCTGGATTGATTAATTAGATGAAGTCAAAAAGAATAAAGGAACCCAATGACTGAATGGTTCAGGAACTATTGTCTCGAATAGAAGTAAGACATGTTCTCAAATAGCACTTTTTAAATATGGAAATGTGAGAACACCTTCTCATTGTTTTAGTCAGGTACACTCATTCCCATTTTCACTGTGTGAGCAAGAACTCTTTTGTTTTTGTGGAGGTCAATACAGTATATACATTTTGTTTTCTTTCATTTCTAGGAGGAGCTGCCTGTCTTCTCACCTTAACATCATATTGGTAATAATGGCCAATGGAATAGTCACTTTATCTTTGGCTGTAATAAAGTGAATGACACTGGGCAAAGGAAGAGAGAAATAAAAAAGGCAAACTTAAAGAAAGATCATATAAAATGTTTGAAACACGTAATGGACAATAAGGCATAATATTTCTGCCCTTACTACTAAAGTAATAGCAATTTAGAGCCAGTTTGGTCTTTTTACCCAGGTAACTCTAAGGAATGCCTCCAAAGTACTTCCAGTAAAACCTGTGAGGCTATTGCTGTATTATTTAATCAAAAAATTAATGATATTAGAAATAACATAGTATATCTCCCCAACACTGAGGATCCTCCTAAACCCCAGTACTCCGTTTCAAACAAATTAAGTTCTTTCACCAGGATAGATTTACCTGATTTACATAAAATAATTTCTCAACTGAAACCCTCCACCTGCATCCTTGACCCAATACCAACAAGTTTTTTCAAAGAAGTATCGGGTGTGCTAATTGATAATATTCTTGACATAGTAAATGCGTCATTAGATACGGGGGTCTTCCCAGACTATCTTAAGTCTGCTGTAGTTAAACCCCTAATTAAGAAAAATAATCTTGACCCCTCTGCTCTTGAAAATTTTAGACCCATTTCTAACCTGCCTTTCTTAAGTAAAATTCTAGAGAAGGCAGTCATTATGCAGTTAAATGAGCACCTCAATAAACATGCTATTCTTGATAAATTTCAGTCAGGTTTTAGAACAAATCACAGCACAGAAACTGCACTCGTTAAAGTAGTAAATGACTTGCGGGTAAATGCAGACAGAGGCCATTTATCTGTTCTCATCCTCTTAGATCTGAGTGCTGCATTTGACACCATTGATCATAATATTCTTAGAAATCGCCTTAGTCAATGGGTGGGCCTCTCTAGCAGTGTCTTAAATTGGTTTGAATCCTACCTGGCAGGGAGAAAATTCTTTGTTAGTTGTGGTAATTACAACTCAAAGACACATGATATCCTATATAGTGTTCCACAAGGCTTTATCCTGGGTCCACTGCTGTTCTTAATCTACATGCTACCGTTGGGTCAAATTATCTCAGGGCACAACGTGAACTACCACAGCTATGCTAATGACACACAGCTGTACCCATCAATAGCACCTGATGACCCTGATTCTCTTGATTCACTAACACAATGTCTTACTTGTATTTCTGAATGGATGAATAGTAATTTTCTAAAGCTAAATAAAGAGAAAACTGAAATTTTAGTGATTGGCAATAATGGATACAATGAGGCTATTAGAAATAAACTGGATATATTAGAATTAAAAGTCAAGACGGAGGTAAAAAGCTTAGGGGTAACTGTTGACTGTAATCTGAATTTTAAATTGCATATTCATCAGACCACTAGGACAGCATTTTTTCACATAAGAAATATAGCAAAAGTTAGACCTCTTATATCAGTGAAAGATGCTGAGAAATTAGTTCACGCGTTTATTTTCAGTCGACTAGATTGCTGTAACGCACTCCTCTCAGGACTACCCAAAAAAGACATAAATCGTTTGCAACTAGTGCAGAATGCAGCTGCTAGAATCCTAACTAGGAAAAGAAAATCCAAGCACATTTCTCCAGTTTTGATGTCACTACACTGGTTACCTGTGTCACTCAGGATTGACTTTAAAATTCTGCTTATGGTTTATAAAGCCTTAAATAATCTCACCCCATCTTATATATCGGAATGTCTGACGTCATATCCCAAATCGTAACCTCAGATCCTCAACTGAGTGTCTCCTTAGAATTCCAAGAGCAAAACTTAAAAGAAGTGGTGAGGCGGCTTTCTGCTGTTATGCCCCTAAAATCTGGAATAGCCTGCCAATAGGAATTCGCCAGGCTAATACAGTGGAGCACTTTAAAAAAACTGCTGAAAACACATTACTTTAACATGGCCTTCTCATAACTTCACTTTAATTTAATCCTGATACTCTGTATATTCAATTCATTATAATAACTATTCATGGTGGCTCTAAAATCCGTACTAACCCCTACTCTCTCTTCTGTTTCTTTTCCAGTTTCTTTGTGGTGGTGGCGCAACCACCATCTACTCAAAGCGCCATGATGTTCCAACATTGATGGATTAAAAGCCAGAAGTCTGCATGACCATCATCATCAAGTCCTTCCGTGAGAACCCTAAATACAAAGAGGACTTTTTCATTTATGTTAGGTAGAATGCCCAGAGGGGACTGGGTGGTCTCGTGGCCTGGAACCCCTGCAGATTTTATTTTTTTCTCCAGCCGTCTGGAGTTTTTTTTTGTTTTTTCTGTCCTCCCTGGCCATCGGACCTTACTCTTATTCTATGTTAATTAATGTTGTCTTATTTTAATTTCTTACTTTGTCTTCTATTTTTCTTTTCTTCATTATGTAAAGCACTTTGAGCTATTTTTTTGTATGAAAATGTGCTATATAAATAAATGTTGTTGTTGTTGTTTAATCTGATGTAATGAGTGATCAAGTAAGAAAAAAATACTTCTCTGATGTTGAAGATTCCGATATCTTTGCAAAGTCACATACTCATAAATAGCCATGACCAGGGGTGTTCCTGCTTTAATGCCCAGGGAGGCACAGTCCCACCATATGTTCTGCAAAATAAGTAATGCTTTTCCCTCAGTAGTTTGATTTATTTTTAAAATGTTCAATACAACCATCAACTTTTGTTTCTGTTTTTTTTTTCCTGTTTTTCCAACATTGCGCTAAACAATTTCCTCTCTAAAAAATATATAACTTTTTTATAGCATGTGAAAATATCTTCATGCCAAATGGTTGCAAGCCTTCTTCTGGCTGATGGGGCCAGACCAGTTTTCCTTGCAGTTTTCCAGTTTACTTTTGGATATGTGTGCACATGTGCAACCTGAACTTTCCAGTTTAGTGAAATTTTCTTGAACGCTACAGCCACTTATTTTTAGCATTAAAACGAGAAGCAACTTTTTTTAAAATTGTATGTTTGCACTTCTGATTCAAGCTTTTCCGAGTCGAGGCTATGTACCACATCACAGAGAAGATGTTTGAAAAGTCCAGTACCTTTTGCTTCCTCAAAAGGTAGCCACAGTAATTTGAAAAACAAAGAAAAGAGTTCCATACCAGGAAAATGTTGAGTACAAGACATCATGATGATGGGGCTGAGTGGCATCCAGATCTGGATGGACTAGGGGAGCAGAGAAAGGCCAAATGCTAGATTGGAAAACAGCTCAAAGAGTGTGTTCTTTTTCCTGAGGAGAAGATTGGAAGTCAGCATTGTTATGAAATTGAGTTTTGAATTATGTCAAATTGATTTACTCCGTTATCTCAGTTATATGATCATTTTAAACATGTTATTATATTTTAAAAAGACATTACTTTTAGGGCACAGACCCACAGTTCCAGTTTCCTTCTCTGTGCGTATTGGGTTGAAATGGATTCTCAGGTTTTCTGCTAATTTTTAGCTTACAGTAAAATGGATCTTATTAAATTTCATACCTAAGCAATAATTTTATCCAGGATACTGGTTGGTCCAGGATATTGGCCACCATTGTCCATTATATACTTGGGAGGGGTGTCCCATTCAACATTGGCTGCTAAAGCTCTGTGAAGTCACACTGGCCTCTCCAAGCACCATGGTGCACTGGGAAAAAAGCTTTGTCTGAGTCAATCGTGCAGTGAAATTTAAATAAAATATTCAACAAACAAAGTCACTGGCAGATGCAGCAATTTCACTGTGAAAAACACTACTTCATTACAAATAATGCAATAATCAGTCAATCATTGCCTAACCTGCTTAGTCCTGAACAATGTCCTTTGTAAATTTTTCTGTAATTCGTTCTATCAGCATTTTGATGCCATTTTTTTATCTTTTAAAAGTTCAAAGATGTTAGTTCTGAAACTATTGATACTTATTTCTGAAAGTGGTCTCTTGATCTAAAAATATGCTATTTCACCACATTTATACTAAACTTGGCTCATGATCACAAAGGCTCAAAATGTTTGCTGATGAATGCTTTTGCGTAATTTCTGACATCATCAGAATCAGGTAATGAAAAGAAACTTTGAGAAAAAAAGAAGAAAACAAAGATTTTCTGTGCACTTTAAATCTGAGAATTGTGCATAAAAATGTTTATTTTAAAATCATGCAATGTGCACACTGCAACAGTAAAACGTCTTGCTGTCTTGAAGCTCTCACTGTACATTGTCACACATGTGCGCTTATGGGACAGTCAAAATGCTTGATTGCGTGTGAAAGATCGAAAGATCGTCACAAATGCCTGCTTGTCTTACTGCCTCTTTATCCAGTACTGAGTATTTGTTTACATTTTAAATATATTAGCTTTGTAAAAAAGATTCTGAAACATAGCTATTTTGGATTTTCACTTCTGTTTATTTTTTATCTTCTTCTTTAAAAGCTGAATACATAGGGCTTTTAGGTGCAGTGGTTAGACCTGTTCGAACCACAGCTCTGGCACTGTCAGTGTAGAGTTCGCATGCTCTCCCCATGTCTGTGTGGCCATTCCTCCAGGTACTCTGGCCCTCCTTTCACATCACAAAACACATGCAGATTAGTTTAGTTTTGATGACTCTAAACTGGTTTTGTATGAGTGAGTGTGTGTACGTGCACAAGAGTGTCTTGCTATTTAGTGGTGGCCATTTAAGGGTGCTGCTTGATTGGCACTTTATGCTTCTGCGATGTGCTGTTGTCCCAGTGATCTCTGGATGGATCAAATAGGTTCAGAAATATACTATTCAATCTCAGATATGCCAAGGTTGTTTCACCAAGTAGATGTATAAAAACACCTTCTATGAGCTTAAGCATTCATCAAACGCTATTGTCAAAATGCAGTACAATTACAAATTTAACCTTAAAACAGCAACACTTTGCTTAGCCATCAAGTATTTCAAAAAAGCTGTTAATCATCACGCTGATTTTCACTGCTAAAAACTTATTGCTACTTAATAAAGCCATAATAAGCCAAATGGGAATGAAAGCTAATGCAGGTAATAGAGTGCTCTGTGAAGCAAATGTAATTATGTGATTACATACTGTAGTTATTTTGATTTAATTGAAGCTAATGCACTTTATTTGTCACAAATCTGATGTCTGAGTTTAAAGCAAGGACTTGTCTTTTACCTCCTGGGTGTTTTTTGTAGAATTATTGCACTGCATCAAGACATGCTGCATCATGTCGTGTTCATTAACATGCTAATTGATATGACAGCTAATCAATGCTGATTCAGGAAGCAAATCAATCGCTAAATGCATGGACAATTTCAATTGAAATGAAGTTTGCTCCTTCGATAGAAAGTGTCTATGAACTGCATGCACACGTCTTATGCTGCTGATAGCCTAACAGCTCCTATGAACTTTCATCTGACTGAAAGCGTTCGAGAAAATCACCCAGAAGAAGAACGCTCAGTCAAATTTGTAAACATATGTGCCTTTAATTAGAGTAGCTGTAAGTTGCCATAGTATAACATTAGTATACTTGCAGTCCTGACTGAATTTTCTAATGTAGGCTCCTGCTTAAAATTCAGATGGCTGGAGCCTAGTGGTTAACTCATTGATCTGTACGTCATGTGACTTCCTGTTCGTTCACAACAAATGGCTCACTTTGTGGTTCTGTTAAAAAACCTGAATAGTTATACCATGTAAGGCATCATACTACATGGCACGGAGGGCAAGTCACACTTAACAACTGCAATTGCTGGATGTTAATGCCCTGAGAATGTCAAACTACTCAAGTAGAAATCACGGGGGGTGACAGATTACATAATTCCTTCATGACTTCTATGTACAGTTTCATATTTCCCTATTGTGCTAGAAAAGTTTTGTGATGTCAAAATATGTTACCAGGAAATCAATGTGAAGCGTGATTGGGTCAAGATCACTTTTAGTTACAGATCCAGTACTTGATTATAGGTGGGTTATTTTGTTCATCAAAGTTAGAAAAGAACAGTTTGTAGTTACAAGCCTAAAATAAATTTCCTTTTATGTCCTTTTTAGGTGAAAGAGTCTCTATAGTTACGTATGTCCGCTTATCTTTGCTTAACACCTCTTGCAGTCAGATGAGGCTCAGAAAGCAGACAGACCAAGTGTTAGTAGAGCTACAGTTTAGTTAAATAACCTGAATGGAATGTGGGTGAGGTTAGGGAAACTGGCTTTTTGTAATGAAACGGTCAATGATCTCTTAGGCCTATAGGTTCTCTACTTTTGTAGCCTTCAGCAAATGTGGTCCAAATGTAACTCCTATATTTGCTTTTTATACAGTACATGTTACCTCTTAATAATTATGAATACCAAAGTTTCTTTATTTTTATACATCTTTAGTAATTATTATGAAGCCTTTCTTAGTGTACCTATTAACTATTGGTATGATGAGTGTTAATTTAAGGATTATTTGTTTTGGAAATTACCACAAAGCCATATTGTTTTCATTCTGGGTGTCAGCATTTTGTGGTTCCATTGCTGAAACACTTGATGCAGTTCCGGAGTTCATGGTTTACTCTGGAGTGACATCATTGACTCTCATGTTTCAGCCCTGGCTGAAAATCAGTGTCATGTTTCTTGTCTTTCTTTATTGATTTTTGTGCTGTTTATCTATGTTAATATTACTTTTGTTTATTATCTGTTTTTTATTAATACCTGTGTTATGTTCCTTGTGTTTGGTGGATGGTTCCCCAAGAGATGGGACCACCTGCTAAACACCATCAGGTACTGATTTCCACCGTATAAATATGGTGGGTCTCTCATAGTCCCTGGTGGTTCATTTCAAATGTGCTAAGATGTGGAGTGTTTACTTGTGTTGTAATGGCCGACCCCTTACTCAGCCGGCAGCTACACTACCAAGACCTGTTGGCTGGATAAATTACTGAGGCTAACCTACATATACCACGCCGTACCTCTAACAAATAATATTTTCCCCTCAATCAACGGTGAATCACGAGCACACAAAAGCAGGTACTGTATGTCAAATAAGTGGATAAATATATTAAGTGAAACACAATAACAAAACAATACTGCACATTCCCCACGTAGAAAATACTGTATATGTATATAGATATGTATATCCCACCACCAAAGCAACAACATGAAAACACCATATATACAATAAGAAACCTCCCTTGCCCCTGTAACGTATAACACACACGACGCAAATAACAATAATGGATGAATACGGAAATGACAATGATCGTGAACTTGAGTCCGGGTATATTACTGTCCTGAATACGGATGACTGGTCAACAAAGAATGGATGTGTTTGAATCTCCCGGAAAGATGAAACAATCTCACCGTGTTTCCTCGGCACGTGATGGATAATGAAGTCCGACCCCGGGGTCTCTGGTGATGATTGAACTGAAGTAAATCTGGCGGAATGAAAAACAAACTGGATACAAAAGAACGATGTGAAAAATAGCAGGTAATGGTGGTTCGTTGTCGTTAATTGAAAACTCAGTCTTTCTCAGTTCCTCCTCTCTTTTCCCTCCTGATCGTTTAAATAGTAAAGAGCCGGATATAATTGATTGTGAACAGGTGCTTTCCATCTTGGGGCTGCAGTCTCTCTCCCTCATCCGTCCCCTCTGTATTTACGGGGACAACATTCACTGACACACACTTTATAAACAGCAGACGGGACAATGGAAACAAAACGCACTCAGCACATACATTGAAAACACTATTACTATGTAGCCCCGCTACATTGTTTTGCTGTGCTTTGTACCTTTTGTGATTGCTGGATATTTGAACCTGTGCTCTGTTTTTAACTTTTTGACATTTTGCATTATATATTGGGAAAAGCCAAGCAAAATGACACCTTTTATTGGCTAACTAGAAAGATTACAATATGCAAGCTTTCGAGGCAACTCAGGCCCCTTCTTCAGGCAAGATGTAATCGCTTGCATATTGTAATCTTTCTAGTTAGCCAATAAAAGGTGTCATTTTGCTTGGCTTTTCTCTACATTCATAATGGCTAACACGGTACAACACCCTAGTACTACATTATATATTGGGAAAGTGTTTGGCTTGCTTCTTAAGTAATTTCTTTCCAGCTCCACGGATCTTCTTATGCTTCTGTGCATTTTTGTTAAAAAGTAAATCTTTTGTTTTATAAAGATTCTTCAAAGCCATTTTTGATAGTTATTCCCACCAGTGGGCAATTTTGGAAGTACTTATGGGATTTATTTGCTATTGGGAATCTCAGTTCATGACATATGGTGGCATGTAGAAGTCAATTTTGAATTCTAACTTTCCAAGTGTTACATGTTTTGATTCAAGGCAGAGGATCTAGTGATTGTGTGTTCTGATGATTTCTGGTCAACATCCTGTTTGATGAAAAATAAGATTGATTTATTGAATTCAACCATACTACATTTATTTCACATTCCATATTCGGTCCTGTCTTTTCCCCCTATGTGGCCTGTCATTTTCTTACCTCTGGGTAGTACCATTAGTGCAACATAAGCAGAGCAAGACAAGTTATCAGAGTCAGAAAGAACAAGATATCAATAAAGAAACATTCATTTCTGTGCCGTTTGTGCTCGATTCCTCTCAATTGAAATCAAATACATTAGCATCAGTAACGGCACGTGCAGCGAATACACTTGACTTCTAGTTTTCCTCCTCTTTCTCTGTACGTTTAGCATTCATTTGCTCAGAGGTTGATGCGCTTGCTGCTTGCTGAGCAGCTCCTCTTTACTGCACCCCTAGCGGCCCACTTCTTCTCTTCTTTCATCGGCATCTTTTTGAGTTAAAACTGATTAAGTCAGTGTTTGTGTTTCAATTGCTCAGTACATTTTCCTTAATTTTTCATTTAAGCTGGCATTTAAGTCTTCAATCTGCCTCAAGAATGATTTAAGATATGAAGAGGTAGGGGAAGTGACGGCGAAGGTGGTAGGGAATGAGATCAGCGCCCGTATGCATGTGCCGCTGCCGAGAGTTGATTCTACAATAAAATAAAATAAAAATAAAAAGAGGAATAACCTTAGGGGTCAATCTTCACCACGAAAGCAGATAGTAGATGTCACGTAGTATATGTGTACCAAATTTCAGTTCAATAGTTCAAACGGTTTGCAAGCTACAGGTGATATAAAATCCTGGACAGACAAACGAAGAGCCACGGTAGCATATTATATATAAAAATGTGTACAAAATACAATGCAGCGCTGAATGTCATGTCTCTTATGGTCTATCATTTGTAACATTTTCAACAAAACACAAAAGACAACAGATACAACAAAGTAATATTCTGTGTCAACTTCAGCACACTCCGCTGTGTTTCATAGACTTGACCTGAGCAGGTGTACTACTCGGATGTTACATAACTAATGAGAGTGGAGTCCACTGTACACCTGTACAAGGTGGTGTGCGTAGCCGGAGAAATCTGAACTTTTCTCACGCACCCAAGAAAGGAAAAGGAAGAGTGTGGCAGTCTTAATGGTGGAAACGTTGCTGAAAAAATACCTTGTTTAATGCTGAATAATTCTGTACCTTTTATAAAATACTAAATTCCTTAGTATCATAATGAGTCCTAACTGGGAGTGGGTGTATGGATTTTCCACGAGTTCTGAGAATGGTTCAGACAAGGACATTGAAATGTGTCAGCGTTGCCAAAGCAGGCAGTGATAGAATGAGCGTGGATCGTGTTTTGAGCACTTTTTAAGCCTGAAACATTGTGCCTGTTAGCATATGTAATCAAACAGTGTGGTGTAATTATTTTACGAAAAAAAAAAAAATTTCCCCTATGCTCTATTTTGACAATACCCCATAGCCTTATTTTGCCTTGACACTCTTAATTAAAAGTAGATTTAAATTTAAAATTTAATGTGAGCAGTTGTCTATTTTTGGATTGTCCCCCAAAGACCTGAGTAGAAAATAAAATAAAATGTAATTGCAGAAAGGCAGAGAGAAAAGGGCATTATAATTACCAGTGCATTATTGGGTGTTCCTTGGCTGAGAGCCCAGAACCGAAGACTCTGTTCATGGCTATAATTACCTTTTTTTTTTTTTAGCAAAACTAAATGAACAGGAATTTACAAACTGCTTTTGGGTTGTAGTGGATACATTATGTTAATAAATTATTCTTAACACTGAATATATTGTCTGTGACTTAATATATCCATATTTCTATTAGGGTATTCTCATTAGCAATGACAATGAGTTTTATCAAGGTCATGTTGAATAATCCATTAAGTGATGAAGTTGCAAGGACAAATGCAAGTTGTGAATGGAATTAGGCTTAATAAAGTAACACATTGGCAATTTATCCCTCTGGGTCTAGTTATTAATGTCATATCCCTACCCAAAAATGCCATGTAAGTTCAACGTAACTGTGTTGAAAGTTTTTTTTTTTTGAAGATGTCCAGATTTCCAAGATAATTAGAAATAATACAAAAACGCAAAAACGATCAATTTTATAGGGGAGTTCCTTTGCAGATGTCAACAGCTTTATTTATTAAAACAGGCCTAAAATATATTAGTTGAGCGATCATGCATAGACAAGAAATGCTGTATGTCATCTTATGGTAGTCGGAAGAAATGATTTCATGTCTCAATAATTCCTATATCCTTGTCCAGCCATTTGACAGTTATGTCTTCAGAGTTCAATAAACCATCTGCCAACAAGCCAAAACAAAACAAATGCAGCAGGTGTACAAGGGTGTATTGCAAGCTTGAGCTTACATTTTAGCCAAAGCAGCAGACATAAACCTTGTTACGGTATCGATTTTGCTATACACAGACAGAAGCTGCATTCATTTATTAGAGCTGCTCTTACCGTGAAAACATGAAATGAAAAAATATAAACAGGCTTATAAGCAAAGTAAACATTGTACAATTTAACAGTTCTTTCCAATTTATAACGTCCATGGTGTTACTGTGCTGGTATAACACATTTCCTATACCTCTGATATTATTTTAATTAAAAGATTTAAACAGGCAGCAGGTAAGCAACTGTCATGTTTCAGAATTCTTACTCATTTAAGTGAGCATGTTTGAATAAAGCATGTTTCCATGGTAGCCCTATTTAAAATAATTAGCGGTTTCATTTTTTTTTAAAAATAAATAGTGTCTATAAAGCTGATTCAACTCCTTAGAAGCTTAACATTTCATTCTTATACAATATTGAACCAAAGGAATTTAATTTCTATTTCCTGACAATGATCAGACAAAAAAGACTTTAATGTCAAAGTGAACACAGATCTCTGCAATGTGATCTTAATTAATTACAAATATAAAGCACAAAGTAATTGATGTCATAAGTATCCATCCATCCTCTTCCGCTTATCCGAGATCGGGTCGCGGGGGCAGCAGCTTGAGCAGAGATACCCAGACTTCCATCTCCCCGGCCAATTCTACTAGCTCTTTCGGGGAATCCGAGGCGTTCCCAAGCCAGCTGGGAGACATAGTCCCTCCAGCATGTCCTGGGACTTCCTCAAGGCCTCCTCTCGGTTAGACGTGCCCGGAACACCTCACCAGGGAGGTGTCCAGGAGGCATCCTTATCACATGCCTGAGCCACCTCATCTGACTCCTCTCGATGCGGAGGAGCAGCGGCTCTACTCTGAGCTCCTCCCGGATGACTGAGCTTCTCACCCTATCTTTAAGGGAAAGCCCAGACACCCTGCAGCAGAAACTTATTTCAGCCGTTTGTATTTGCAATCTCGTTCTTTCGGTCACTACCCACAGCTCATGACCATAAGTGAGGGTAGGAACATAGATCAACCGGTAAATTGAGAGCTTTGCCTTACAGCTCGACTCCTTTTTCACCACGACAGACCAATGCAGAGCCTGCATCACTGTGGACGCCGCACCGATCCGCCTGTCAATCTCCCGCTCCATTCCTCCCTCACTCATGAACAAGACCCCGAGATACTTGAACTCCTCCACTTGGGGCAGGATCTCGCTCCCAACCCTGAGAGGGCACTCCACCCTCTTCTGGTTGAGGACCATGGTCTTGGATTTGGAGGTGCTGATTTCCATCCCAGCCGTTTCACACTTGGCTGCGAACCGATTCAGAGAGAGCTTAAGATCACGGCCTGATGAAGCAAACAGGACAACATCATCTGCAAAAAGCAGTGACCCAATCCTGAGCCCACCAAACCAGACCCCCTCAACGCCCTGGCTGCACCTAGAAATTCTATCCATAAAGGTTATGAACAGAATCGGTGACAAAGGGCAGCCCTGGCGGAGTCCAGCTCTCACTGGAAACAGGTTCGACTTACTGCCGGCAATGTGGACCAAGCTCTGACACCGGTTGTACAGGGACCGAACAGCCCTTATCAGGTGGTCCGGTACCCCATACTCCCCAAGCACGCCCCCACAGGATTCCCTGAGGAACACGGTCGAATGCCTTTTCCAAGTCCACAAAACACATGTAGACTGGTTGGGCAAACTCCCATGCGCCCTCCAGAACCCTGCCAAGGGTGTAGAGCTGGTCCACTGTTCCGCAACTAGGACAAAAACCACACTGTTCCGCCTGAATCCGAGGTTTGACTATCCAACGGACCCTTCTCTCCAGAACCCCCGAATAGACTTTTCCAGCAAGGCTGAGGAGTGTGATCCCTCTGTAGTTGGAACACACCCTCCGATCCCCTTTCTTAAAGAGGGGGACCACCACCCAGAGGCGTAGTTAGGGTTTTCAGCACCCAGGGACACTGAAGATTTTGCGCCCCCTCCTGTTTGCCAAAATGCAATGGGGAAGGGAAATTTGGTGCCCCCTGGATGCTGCGCCTGGGGATAGAAGACCCCTCCTTGCCCCCCCTAGCTACACAACTGCCACCACCCCAGTCTGCCAATCCAGAG
This sequence comes from Erpetoichthys calabaricus, assembly GCF_900747795.2. Taxonomy (NCBI): domain Eukaryota; kingdom Metazoa; phylum Chordata; class Cladistia; order Polypteriformes; family Polypteridae; genus Erpetoichthys; species Erpetoichthys calabaricus. The sequence continues at coordinate 73,022,162 of NC_041407.2, forward strand.
GCACTGTCCCTGATGTCCATGCGATGTTGCAGAGGTGTGTCAACCAAGACAGTCCTACATCATCCAGAGCCTTGAGGAACTAAGTATAAGTATTCACCCCCTTTAAAATCACACACCTACATCATTAGTGGTGCAGTGAAATGGTTTTAAAAGTCGCCTAATTAGTTCAGTGGAGATCACCTGTCTGGAGTTTCACTTGACTGTAGTATAAATACTCTTTATCTGGAAGGTCCAACTTGTGGTCAGTCTGTATCGTGGCCTAACTTACACAATGATGACTAAAGAAGACTCCAAGCAACTCTGTGAAAAGGAGATTGAAAAGCACAAGTTGGGATGGAGCCAAGAAAATATCTCAAGTCACTGAATATCCCATGGAGTCCAGTTAAATCAATCATTAATGAATGTAAAGAGTATGGCACAGCTATAAATTGCCAGTGCAGGATGTCCTCAAAAGCTGAGTGATCATGCAAGAAGAGGACTAGAGAGGGGACCCACCAAGAGACCTATGAAAACTTCAAAGAAGTTACAAGCTACTGTGACAAAAATTGGACCAGCTTGATGGGAGTGTGGCAAAGGCAAAGTCACTGTTAAAAAAATGCACAAGCTATCTCCCATGGAGTTTGCCAGAAAGCACAAGGAAGACTGTGACATCAGCTGAAAGAACATTCTATGGTCTAATGACACTATTTGTCCATCAAACTAAATGGAATGTTTGGTGTAAGCCAAACCCTGCACATTAGCAAAAATACACAATTCCCACCGTAAAGTATTATGGTGGCAGCGTTAGGTTGTGGGGATGCTTCTCTGCAGCAGGCCCTGAAAGACTTGTGAGGGCACAGGAGAAAATTAATGCAGCAAAATAAGGAAGATCTTGGAGGAAAAACTGCTGTGGTCTGTAAGAAACCTGTGCCTTGGGAGAAGATTTGTTTTCCAGCAAGACAAAGGCTATAAGCATAAAGCCAATTCTACACAGAAATGGCTTCAAAACATCAATATTAATGCCCTGGAGTTGCCGAGTCAGAGTCCAGATCTCAATCTAGTTGTGAATTTGTGACTGGACTTAAGGCTGTTCTCTCCAATATCCATGCCACCTGACAGAGCTTAACCAGCTTTCCATACAAAAAATATGGGGTTAAATTGCAGCGTCTAGATGTGCAAAGCTTATACAGACCTGCACACACTTACTGAGGGCTGTCATGGCTGCCAAAGGTCATCTACTAAATACTGACTGAATATTTACTGTATGCAATCAGTTATTTTATCTCTCTATATATAACACCCAACATCTCCCTGTCTGTATGTCTGTCCGCTTTTCATGAGAGAACTGCTTAACGAATTTAGTTTGGGTTTTTTTCTATAATTTGCTTGAACATTCAGGTTGATTTTGCGTCTTCTCTCATCGCGCTAAGAATCATAGTTCTCTTGCAGGAGCAATATATTCACGCTAATTCGAGACAGAGGCTGTGGGCCGAGGGAAGGGGGAAGCATGATGTCAGGAGTAGGGAGCCGGGCAGGGCCTTCCTCACTGTCCTGTTTAACTACTACGCGGGCGGAGCCGCAGGGGATGGCTAGTGTTTTATATTTGTAATTCTTTTAACTACTTTGCAGTAATTCTGTTTTCACTTTCTAACTGATGTCTTTTTCTGTTGTATCAGTGAAGAAAAACAAAAACAAACAAGTTAAATCCACTGTGATTCAATGTTCTTTGACAAAAAAATGTTAAAACTTCCAAGGGGGTGAAAACATTTTATAGACACAAGAAATTAACCAGTCATTTTGGGGTTTAAAGTCCAATGCCGTATGCCACCACAGAACATCCATCCATTTTCCAACCCGCTGAATCCGAACACAGGGTCACGGGGGTCTGCTGGATCCAATCCCAGCCAACACAGGGCACAAGGCAGGAACCAATCCCGGGCAGGGTGCCAACCCACCGCAGGACACACACAAACACACACACACCAAGCATACACTAGGGCCAATTTAGAATCGCCAATCCACCTAACCAGCATGTCTTTGGACTGTGGGAGGAAACCGGAGCACCCGGAGGAAACCCACGCAGACACAGGGACAACATGCAAACTCCACGCAGGCAGGATCCGGGACGTGAACCCAGGTCTCCAGGTCTCCCAACTGCGAGGCAGCAGTGCTACCCACTGCGCCACCGTGCCGCCCACCACAGAACACTGCATAATAAATGTGTAAAACAATATATGAGTAAAGTAGTCCTCCTAAACTTTAAATAACATTACAACGTTCACAATTACATGATTCAAAACAAGTAATTTGATCC